>NW_025225119.1:0-4401 GCF_018294505.1 Triticum aestivum | reverse complement strand
GTATACATACGTATGGGTCATACGGGTTATACGGGGCTTGGATATGGGCTACGGGGCTTGGATATGGGCAGCGGTGGGCCGGAGAAAAAAATAGATGGCGGGGGTCAAGAATACCCCTAGGAAATTGAATTATGGGGGTGCACCGGAGCAAGCCTCCGGCAATATACCTGTGGTGGCGTGAAGTTGCAGTGCTGTGCGATGCGGCATGGTTGTGTGAAGCGACAAGGCACGTGCAGGCTCGAGCCAGATGGGCCGGACAATCAGTTGGAGCCGAGAGAATCCGCCAGTCCGTTAGTTTGTTAGTTTGCTTTGTGGGTGTGTTTTGCATGTTGGCTGAGTCATGCGTTAGTGGCCTGAGTTAGTGTGTTAGTGTGTGAGGTTGGCGTGTGGCTTGGTTTGTGCCTGATCCTACTTAAGCATTATAATCATGCTTGCTTTGAGCCAAGAGAAATAGAAGAAGAGAACAGGGCAGGTTGCATGAGGCAGCTGAGCCAAACTCGTGTGTCTCCTTTGTTCTTGTGAGAGTTGTGTGAGGCAGCCTAAAATCTCAGGGAGAAGCATAAAATCCTGTGAGAGAGAGGCATGGAGAGCGTTCATAAGAAGGCACTCGGCATGGTGACGCTACTGATGGTTCTGCAGCTGCTCGTGGCGGCCATGGCTCGCTCACCACCGGAGGAGATGGAAATGGTGGCGGCGCAGTCAAAAAAGATAGCGATCGAGCGCCTCGTCCTGAAAGCACCTCGGGGAGACGCCAGATGCGCTGACGAAACATGCTATACTGGTTTTTGCTTCGTCGTCGCTGGTTGCAGCTGCCAGTATCCCTACTGTAGGAAGCCTCGCGTTCCAACGGCAGTTCATGCTTGAAAAGCATCACCTTCCATTCGTCGACGGACCCTAAAACGTTGGATTTTGCTTTCTCTCTAAAAAAAGAGCTAATATGCGTACGTTTGTGATTTAAGTGTGAACTATGTATGCATACATGGCTCATGTCTGTCTGGGGATGTGGATAGGGGCGGTGTTGATATACCTACGCTAATTTGGTGATTCAATAAATGATGTGTGTGTTGGATCGTGTATCACTACCATCCATGTGTGTGGCATGCATGGTAGTTTAGTAGCATGCAGGTAATTGGTCGTATCTGCTATATATGTCTCTCCCGTGTAACTCAAATACACTTGAATTTTGAAATATGAGCATTTTTGTACTATGGCATGTAGTATTTTATAAATGTCTGCTTTCTCTTTGCAATGTAATCGTTCTAAGTTTACCACTTGGATTCGGATCACTCTTATACCAGATCGTTTTCATACAGAAATATTTATGGAAGAGTTTAAATGATGCTTGATGCCTACTGGGGAGGACAGGATAACTGGAGTGGGGGAGACAACTTGGGATGCTGCTGAAGATATATAGACGCCCACACCTGGACAAGCGCGACGAGAGGAACACGATGAGCCCAACTTCAGCTCTGGAGTTCATCAGATCGCCGATTGCTCTGGTGTCGCAGCAGATGACTTGAAACATCCATCGCCATCATACCCCATCTTACCCCATTTGGTCTGTAATATGTTCCTGTTCTTAAGTAGATGATCCGTCCTGAGACGCTGGATATGTAATAAAGCACCTTCTTTCTTTCCTGATTTTTCTAGGTGGGCTTATCCTAGTAGTTTACTTTCAGTCTTTTTGTTTTCAGACCTGTGAACTAGTCCTGGTTATTTTTGCAGCTTTATTATATGCAATGGAGCCGGGGAGGGCTCTCCCCTTTGATCTAAAAAAAATGGTGCTTGACTTGGATTCAGATCACTATAATAGTCGATCGTTTCGTGCAGAAATATTTGAGAGGCAAAGTGCTGGCACTTGCCATGGACTCGGATCACTGATATAGTTGATCGTTTACATGCATAATATTTGAGAAATTAACTATACTGTTTAGCTTGGATTCAGATTGTCCCAGAGTCGATCGTTTTCGTGCAGAATTTTAGAGTTGATAGGGCTAAACCTGGAACAGTCATTTAGCCTGACCGTCATGACAGATTCACCCGTGAGAGTGGTTCTTCTGCACCCACTCTCGGTGCACCCATGCAAGAAAACATGTCGAAACATTTCGAAAAAATCTGAAACTTTGTGGAAATGATCATCAACAAATATTAGTGAGACTTGCAAAATTTGATGGTCAAATAACATTCGAGGAGCTCTATACAAAAAAGACAAATTCACTGAAAATTAGTCAAAATGTAAGTGCACTGTCTGAGCAGATTTTGTAATTTTGTCTTTGTTTAGAGAGCTTGCCGGTGTGATGTGTCCGTCGTGGTACTGGCGTACGTTGTGCGCAGGTTCTCCTCTACCTTTTGTCTCCGTTCCGACCAAGGTGCCTCCATCGTCACTGTGAAATAAAATCGGCGGTGACACTGATTGAGATCATTAAGTCAGTTTATTCTGTCGCTCCAGTACATGGGTGCGAGCTGCGAGGCGAGCAGGCAAGGCAAGTTTCTCGCTTCACCCATCCTTATCAATTCGATTCTTCTTTACAGTCGTCTAAGATAGAACAGAGAGTAGATGCACGACACGAACTACTACATTGATGATTGATTCATTGGATTTGACCAACGTTGTAGGATAAATCAGCCTCAATTTTGGGGATCCCCTCTGTACCTTTTATTTACATGCAGTCTTCCAAGGAACCACTTTGGAAGGTGATGAACGTCAGACAGTGGTGAAGCAGTAGTAGCTAGGGTGGCGCGCTACATCTCTGCGCTATTGTAGACAATCACGGACATGGTAGGTTAGCTGGAATCATTGTCGAGTAAGGTGAGGAACCAAACGCACCCTAAGCTTCCACACACCTATCAAGGGAGGTTGGGTTATCTTTCCCTTTTCCCTTATTCTCTAATGTGTAAGTCATTGAGATGACGACGGATGCGGCTGTGAGAAGTGATGATTCTCCCGATCCCCCTTTCAGTGGTAAGGCATCCTATTATATGTCTCTTTTTGGCTCTTATTTTTCTATGATACAATTTTGTTTCTATGATTAATTCATCTCCTCAATACAGATATCCTAATTATGTTTGGCTCTGGGAGCGTGACTATGTAACCCAGTTCTGTTGCTTCTTGACTTTACATATTCAGCTCACCATTAAGATCACAACTTTATGATATTCTTGACGTGAAGGTAGTGTGTATCTTCTTTTATTATACATGCTCCATAGTACTAATTATAGCCGAAAATAGTGCTTTTCAGCTAGATTATTTGAGTGCAACCTAACCCTGTTCGCAGTAGGCTGGTAAGCCATGAATCTAAATACATTACAATTTATTAATTAATAGTTCTGATATCGGTATCCTTCGGAGAAGGGATCATGGTTAGTTCCCTGATGATGATAAAGGATTGTCTATGTTTTTGTTTGCAAAAGTCCACATCTTTAGTTATTTAATTTGCTATGTCAAACTAAAGTTAATTTCATTTTGTAGCACATACACTTTTTGTATTTACGTAAGATGGTGGAACTGGATACAAACTTCTGTGATGTGTTTATCAAAAAATCAAAATAGAAGCAACCAAAACAAACAAAGCACAATATAATTGTTTTAAACTCGATAAGTTCCTGAAGTTACAACCCATTTCTTGTATGAAACAGAGCATGGCATAGAAGCGTCCCTATTCGATAGCTCTATGTCCTTTATCATTTGAAATATTTACACGGTGCCGGTGCCGGTGCCAAATGCTTTTACCTGGCTGCACTATGGAAATTGAGTCGAATTACACTTATCAAACTTTGTTGTAGCTATATGTGAGTCTCCCACCAAATTTTTGACAATTGCTCAATCAGGCCCACTTCCAATTGATGTTTTTTTATTACAGTTTTGCTTACCAACAAGTTCTTGGTATTATTGTCTCAGAACATGACAACATGCATCTTTTCAACCAGACGCTCCTTGCAAGGCAGAGTTGGAGATTGCTACAAAACCCAGGAAGCCTTTGTGCCAGAGTTTTAAAATCGAAGTATTATCCTCATGGAAATCTATTGGACACGGTCTTTTCTACAGACGCATCCCAAGCCTGGAGAGTAATTGAGTGGGGTCTAGAATTGCTCAAAGAAGGCCTGATTTGGAGAGTGGGGAATGGAAAGAACATCCAAATTCAGAGAGATCAATGGATCCCGTGAGAAGCTGGACTGCGTACGGCTGCCTTTGTGAGAAGATCACGTCTGCGGTGGGTAAACCAGTTAATGAAACGGGGTACTAGAGAATGAGACCTGAATCTGATAAACCAAAATTTTCATTCCTTTGATGCCGAGGAAATCGCCAAAATCCGGATCCCCTCAGTGGAATATGAAGACACGGCTGCATGGCACTACGAGAAAAACAGGGTTTTCACGGTGAAGAGTGCATATAAACTGGCC
>NW_025225118.1:155197-155703 GCF_018294505.1 Triticum aestivum | reverse complement strand
AGTTCTTACCAAGCAGCAGGTGGTGACAGGCAACCAGCGGTGTCAAATAACTCCAAAGATTGAGTAAAGCGATTGCCAGGGGAACGTACGTATACACGGTGTAGAAATATGTGGAGCTGGGTTGGCTATATATGGTAGCAAAATATTAGCAATAATCAATTCAGAGATGCAATGTTGAATAAACGCTCAACGACGGTACTGTGCTGGTCCTAGGCTAGACCGGACTAGAGACGCGAGCCTAGAACACTAATGAGGTCACAGCGTAGCACAACTAGCATCAATGAAGGATACTAATAGCTCTGGACAGCAAGATATAAGTGAAGATCACAACGGCAGTAAAGATAATGATGAAAAACAACTGCCAAGCAGGATATACAGCAACTCTCTCCAACTTTCCTCTTGAAAAGTTTGTGCCAATTTTCTGATATTTTTTTTCAAAGAATGCTACTAACTCAAGCTTTCCAATGCAAAAAGAATCACTCAATTCCGAGTTGATACGAGGAGTC
>NW_025225118.1:154994-155100 GCF_018294505.1 Triticum aestivum | reverse complement strand
CAAAAAGACCTATTTAGAAGACGATTTTGAGGTGTCAAATATTGAACTAGTCTCTGCAACTATTTAGATGCGGCTCGTCGCTAGCTCTCATTTGAGTACTCGCGGA
>NW_025225118.1:154515-154908 GCF_018294505.1 Triticum aestivum | reverse complement strand
ACAGTGCACAAAACAGATTCCAATCCGAATTCAACTACGAGATCGAGTCTAGATAGATCCGAATTTTGTTTTTTTTCTTCTCTCTTTTTTTCCCTCACACTTTTTTTCTTTCTCTTTTTTCTGACTTCTTTTTCTTTCTTTTTTCTCTCTTTTTTTTTCTCTGTCTTTTTTCTCTCCCTCTTTCCAAGACAAACTAGATAAGATGCAGATTGGATCAAGCGAAGATGTGAACAACCTCAACTATGATTGTGACAATGAACTATGGGTAGCACGTGGTGGAATTTGATGGATGGTGTGGTGGATAGCAGAAGGGATAACGATGCAGCGGCGGCGTGACTAATGTGAACAGAACTCGAAACTCTAAACGAACTAGACCCTAAGACCAGCAACTCA
>NW_025225118.1:80984-154412 GCF_018294505.1 Triticum aestivum | reverse complement strand
TGGCTTGGACAAAAGGATGAATAGATCTAACTTTTTGTGGCTTTTTCTTGGACAATAGGTAAGAAAATAAATCTAATCTAGGGGAAACTGGATATTCTCACCGAGCAACCTGAAAACTGATACCACTTGATAGAGGCGAGGGTGTCCCGATCTTTCGATGAGATGATAACTATCGATTTGGTGGAGTCGACTTTGACGATCCGACTACAAACGTGCACGACGTTGCGCCTTAGCAATCGCTAAACCAATCTCCTGAGGTTACTGACGATGCCGGAAGCACGATCAGCCTGACCACGAAGGTCTATTCCTGCACGCAATCGAAGAACAAGCAAGAATATGATAATGCAATCTGAATATTGTGAATATAGATGAAGTATTAATAAAGGTGGGGATGCGTAAGCGGTCTTGGTCTGGTCGTTGGACACAAACGAAGTACACGAAGTTGCAATGGCTAACTTTTAACTAAACAAATCCCAAGGAAAAAGCTACTAGATGGATCTACTTATATAGGAGCAAGGGGTGGCGGCCAAGGAGGTGGGAGGACGTCCCAAGGCAGCCTAAAACCAACCCTAGGTCGTATAAGGCTCATGGGCCCAAGTGGAGGTGATGCAACACCTTTGGACTTGTAGTTTGACTCAGATTCTGGTGCAACGTCAGATTGTTTCGACCATAACTCAATGCTCCGGACGAATTTAAAGGTGAATCCAATTGGGTTGGAAAGAGCACGAAATCTAGTTTCCAACAAAAAAAGAATCACCCAATTCGGAGTCCGTATGAAAAAGTTGTTGGCGTTTTGAGTCAGGTATGTCTGTGCAGTCCGAATCTGAATCCAGAACGTGAGAGACTTGGACTCTATCTTCTCTTGGCCCAAAAGTGACGTGAGAGGACTTTTTGAACAGAACCTAAACTTCTCCTTTTGCCTTATCTTCATATGTGGATTGTACAAATGTCCCATACACCTGCAATTAGACAAAACACAAAAGTGTGTGAAGTATTTTTGTTCTGGATAACATAAATAGATTATTGAATAGTTTGCACTAGAAATCACCTGACAAATATGCATGTATGCAATATTTTTGGTCGTATCCAAGGTAGTCATGTCCTCATCAACTTTAGTCCAATTTTGTTCCGGAGCCCACATACACTTCCGCATAACCACCACCGACTTCCGCAACCTAACCAATTTTGTTCCCCTTAGCATTTGAGGTTGTTTGAGTTGTGATTCAAGTCTCCTAAGGTGTTTCGGCTACTTAGGGACGGTTGCTTCTTCATCAACCAGCACCATAACTTCCGCATAGGCTTACCCATAATACACTTCCGCCAACCCAACTTAACCCAATTTTGTTTGTGTTACGAGTTGTGTCTCCTAAGGTGTTTCGGCTACTTAGGGACCATGTTTCGAACTCCGACACCGTGTATAGTCCATCCACCTTACCCTCGACTTCTGCATTGCGTCTCAAAACCCCATCATTGCATTTCCGCAATCCCATTGAGTTTCCGCAAAACCACCACCGCTTACACTATCACCGTTTGACTCTTGTCCTTGAGATTTTGAGTTGTGGTTTTTCCGTTTCCTAAGGTGTTTCGGCTACTTAGGGACGAGTCTCCATCGTCTTGGTATCTACATCAAGAACACCGCCACTCATCATCGCCAAGGACGGTAACCTCGACGACACCATTGTATATTCCCCTTGCAATTGCATTGATAACCCCTAGCCCATTTTGCGTCACTTGCCTATCGAGACTAGCCATTTGAGTATTGCCGGCAACGTTACTTGTGCACATTAGTGATCATACTTCCCATAGCATACATACCATACCATATTGGTATCATATCATCTCTTGTGTCACAAGTTTGTTCCCGCATACACACTATTGCTATCTTGGTTTGTGCATTTTGCAAAGTGGCCATACATACAAAAAAAAGAATAAGCTTTTAAGCAAAAGAGAAGAGCAAAGAAGCTTGTAAGCAAGTGCCATACCATCATACCACATTGCATATAAGATTGTCATATCCGATCATCTTGGATCATCTTGTGAGAAACACCGGGAACCATACATACATAGCATACTTGGGATAGAAGTTTATCCATTTTGCATCTTATAGGTTGTGCACAAGTGTCGTATCCGCCTATAGAGCAATCGTGCTAGCGTCTCTCTTGAGTTGTGCAACACGAGCGTTTTCCGTGGACTCCACATTTTGTGCTCATTCCTTGGTTGCACGACCCCATTTATCTATCCGTGTGTGTGTTTCCGTGTGCCATTCTTTGCTATTGGTCTACTTGTTTCACTTGAGAATTTGTGAATCTTTTTCAACATTATTGACTCTTGCTAACATTTTACATCAAATTTTTGTGCCACTATCCTCACCAAGCTCCACTATAAGCCTTACTTGTGTAGGTGTGAGAAACCGACAAGAATTGGTACCAATTGTGCTATTTCCTTGTTACACATTGAGTGATCATTGATCCATCTTCAACATCGGTCAAGGTACATTTGGTATAAGTTCTTCTCTTTCTCCCACTCATATTTTGATAGAGGCGAGGGTGTCCCGATCTTTCGATGAGATGATAACTATCGATTTGGTGGAGACGACTTTGACGATCCGACTACAAACATGCACGACGTTGCGCCTTATCAATCGCTAAACCAATCTCCTGAGGTTACTGACGATGCCGGAAGCACGATCAGCCTGACCACGAAGGTCTATTCCTGCAAGCAATCGAAGAACGAGCAAGAATATGATAATGCAATCTGAATATTGCGAATATATATGAAGTATTGATAGTGGTGGGAATCCGTAAGCGGTCTTGGTCTGGTCGTTGGACACAAACGAAGTACACGAAGTTGCAATGGCTAACTTTTAACTAAACAAATTCCAAGGAAAAAGCTACTAGATGGATCTACTTATATAGGAACAAGGGGTGGCGGCCAAGGAGGTGGGAGGACGTCCCAAGGCAGCCTAAAACCAACCCTAGGTCGTACAAGGCACATGGGCCCAAGTGGAGGTGATGCAACACCTTTGGACTTGTAGTTTGACTCGGATTCTGGTGCAACGTCAGATTGTTTCGACCATAACTCAATGCTCCGGACGAATTTAAAGGTGAATCCAATTGTGTTGGAAAGAGCACGAAATCTAGTTTCCAACAAAAAAAGAATCACCCAATTCGGAGTCTGTATGAAAAAGTTGTTGGCGTTTTGAGTCAGGTATGTCTGTGCAGTCCGAATCTGAATCCAGAACGTGAGAGACTTGGACTCTATCTTCTCTTGGGCCAAAAGTGACGTGAGAGAACTTTTTGAACAGCAAGTAAACATCTCTTTCTCCCTTATCTTCATATGTGGATTGCACAAATGTCTCATACACCTGCAATTAGACAAAACACAAAAGTGTGTGAAGTATTTTTGTTCTGTATAACATAAATAGATTATTGAATAGTTTGCACTAGAAATCACCTGACAAATATGCATATATGCAATATTTTTGGTCGTATCCAAGGTAGTCATGTCCTCATCATCCTCCCCTTCTTGAAAACAAAGCCGTCCTCGGCGTTGCTTAATCTGAAATGTGGCTAACAAAAGAGACAATGTGTACATGTTGTATATGTATATGTCATCCATTTTTACTTCCCGTGGATTTTGCACATATGACACATGTATACATGAGTAACTTTCATAGTTAATAAAATATAAAGCCAAAATATTATCACAAGAAGTAGAAGGCATGAAAGTATTGCAACTCAGTTTGCACATATAAGTGAAGCTCTTATTCATATGAAAAGATTGACAATATTCATCATTAAACCATCCCAACATTGATGAACCATCACCAAGATTAGAGGTCATATCAAAATGATTAAACATTGGCACAATTATTTTCAAACATATTTGATCCAAATCTGATTTATTCCCTGATTCACTTGATTCTTTTGCATCGATAGTTAATTCAATGGGCTCACTCAAAATTGTTTGATCACATGGCAGAGTCAAATCATCAACATAGTCCTCTAAGGTAGCTGGTGTGATCAAAGTAGTGGGTAGCTCACCGCATGGTGCACTTAAATTGACAAGACATTCATCATACTCATGTGGAAGTGGAAGATTAGTACCTTTGTCATTACCTCTTATGATCAACTCAGATGAGGTAGGCACTCTCGGTGATGATGTGTCACATGGTGGAGGTGATGTAGTCCTCACAACAACGGATGTGGTTGTCATAGTATGCTTAGTAGTTGAAGGGACAACCGTATCAACTCTTGGAATGTGCATCTCGCGCTTGTTCTCCTTGTGCGCAACACGTCGTTTTATTTCCTGTTCCGCTTTGCAAGCAAGATGAAACAAATGGTCCATAGGATAACACTCTTCATGTATTAGTATCTCCTGAATGTCACGATTTAATCCTCCCCAAAATCTATCCATAAAATCTTCTTCACTTTCTTCTAAAGAGGAATGCAGCAAGGTAGTTTGTAAAGTATCATAATATTTCGTTACGGTGTCACTACCTTGCTTTAAATGTTGCAACTTTGTAATCATGTCACGAGTATAATAAGCGGAAACGAATGTATGTCGCATGGCAAGTTTCAAATCATCCCAAGTAGTAGGTATATCATTAGGGTGTAACCGACAATATTCACTCCACCAAACTACAGCATAACCAGTGAAAGAACCAACCGCAACCTTAACTTTTTTACGCACATCAAAATTATTGGAAGCAAATATATTATTTAGGTCAAACTCCCATTCAATATATAAAGCAGGTCTAAAACGGCCATTAAATGGTGGTATAGAAACATTAACCTGATCATGTGCATTTGGATGTTTGTGCACCTCTCGTGACGGTTGTGGTATTTGCATAGGTGATGGCACATCTCCCACGATCGACAAACCCCATGAATTGACTCTAGATCCTGTCATGATTAGTAGAAACAAGAAACAAAATTCAAGAATAATGTTCCTATGAACTACTAGGATGTGGTGGTAAAGCGCTCACAGTAAAGCAAATATCAATATCTTACAAGTTCTTACCAAGCAGCAGGTGGTGACAGGCAACCAGCGGTGTCAAATAACTCCAAAGATTGAGTAAAGCGATTGCCAGGGGAACGTACGTATACACGGTGTAGAAATATGTGGAGCTGGGTTGGCTATATATGGTAGCAAAATATTAGCAATAATCAATTCAGAGATGCAATGTTGAATAAACGCTCAATGACGGTACTGTGCTGGTCCTAGGCTAGACCGGACTAGAGACGCGAGCCTAGAACACTAATGAGGTCACGGCGTAGCACAACTAGCATCAATGAAGGATACTAAGTAGCTCTGGACAGCAAGATATAAGTGAAGATCACAACGGCAGTAAAGATAATGATGAAAAACAACTGCCAAGCAGGATATACAACAACTCTCTCCAACTTTCCTCTTGAAAAGTTTGTGCCAATTTTCTGATAATTTTTTTCAAAGGATGCTACTAACTCAAGCTTTCCAATGCAAAAAGAATCACTCAATTCCGAGTTGATATGAGGAGTGAAAGAATTCTGAAACTGGCTTGAAAAACTGGAATAAGCTGTGTCCGCGAACTTCGGAGGGCAAAAAGACCTATTTAGAAGACGATTTTGAGGTGTCAAATATTGAACTAGTCTCTGCAACTATTTAGATGCGGCTCGTCGCTATCTTTCATTTGAGTACTCGCGGAGTCAAAACGGACTTCGTATGAGGAAGGTATGCCTGTTTTACTAAACAGTGCACAAAACAGATTGCAATCCGAATTCAACTACGAGATTGAGTCTAGATAGATCCGAATTTTGTTTTTTTTCTTCTCTTTTTTTTCTCACACTTTTTTTTCTGACTTCTTTTTCTTTTTTTTTTCTTTTTTTTCTCTATCTTTTTTTTTCTCTCCCTCTTTCCAAGACAAACTAGATAAGATGCAGATTGGATCAAGCGAAGATGTGAACGACCTCAACTATGATTGTGACAATGAACTATGGGTAGCACGTGGTGGAATTTGATGGATGGTGTGGTGGACAGCAGAAGGGATAACGATGCAGCGGCGACGTGACTAATGTGAACAGAACTCGAAACTCTAAACGAACTAGACCCTAAGACCAGCAACTCGACACGACGATGCAACCGATAATTCAATAATGCAAACAATGAATAGAAAATTGCAAAGGATCAGACTGGCTTGGACAAAAGGATGAATAGATATAACTTTTTTGTGGCTTTTTCTTGGACAATAGGTAAGAAAATAAATCTAATCTAGGGGAAACTGGAAATTCTCACCGAGCAACCTGAAAACTGATACCACTTGATAGAGGCGAGGGTGTCCCGATCTTTCGATGAGATGATAACTATCGATTTGGTGGAGACGACTTTGACGATCCGACTACAAACGTGCACGACGTTGCGCCTTATCAATCGCTAAACCAATCTTCTGAGGTTACTGACGATGCCGGAAGCACGATCAGCCTGACCACGAAGGTCTATTCCTGCAAGCAATCGAAGAACGAGCAAGAATATGATAATGCAATCTGAATATTGCAAATATATATGAAGTATTGATAGTGGTGGGAATCCGTAAGCGGTCTTGGTCTGGTCGTTGGACACAAACGAAGTACACGAAGTTGCAATGGCTAACTTTTAACTAAACAAATTCCAAGGAAAAAGCTACTAGATGGATCTACTTATATAGGAACAAGGGGTGGCGGCCAAGGAGGTGGGAGGACGTCCCAAGGCAGCCTAAAACCAACCCTAGGTCGTACAAGGCACATGGGCCCAAGTGGAGGTGATGCAACACCTTTGGACTTGTAGTTTGACTCGGATTCTGGTGCAACGTCAGATTGTTTCGACCATAACTCAATGCTCCGGACGAATTTAAAGGTGAATCCAATTGTGTTGGAAAGAGCACGAAATCTAGTTTCCAACAAAAAAAGAATCACCCAATTCGGAGTCCGTATGAAAAAGTTGTTGGCGTTTTGAGTCAGGTATGTCTGTGCAGTCCGAATCTGAATCCAGAACGTGAGAGACTTGGACTCTATCTTCTCTTGGGCCAAAAGTGACGTGAGAGAACTTTTTGAACAGCAAGTAAACATCTCTTTCTCCCTTATCTTCATATGTGGATTGCACAAATGTCTCATACACCTGCAATTAGACAAAACACAAAAGTGTGTGAAGTATTTTTGTTTTGTATAACATAAATAGATTATTGAATAGTTTGCACTAGAAATCACCTGACAAATATGCATATATGCAATATTTTTGGTCGTATCCAAGGTAGTCATGTCCTCATCATATTTGCTCGAGTCTTGTGATGGATAGGCAAGGCATTTCATCTCCGGTCTTCGACAACAACGACAGCGCGAACAACTACATCACCAAAGTGTCCATCTTCGATCTACAACGACAAATGCAAGGAACACAATCTACCTTGTGAGAGCGCCTCGACAACCTCGCCATCGACATACACCACTTCGAAGCAAGGAAAAGGGACTACATCGACACCAAGTTGGGCGAGCTAAAGGATCAACTATGCGCCATGGTGGCCGACTACAAGTCTTCTTCCCCTTCATCATCCTCAAGGCGGCGGCGAGCAAGTCGATCATCTTCGAAGCGCAAACAAGATGCAAGCGGAAGTCGTCCACGTCCACATCTCCATGGCGACCATCGCCAACATCGTCATGAAGGGCGAGACACCTCCAAGCATCATGTGCACGACGACGACAAACGACATCTACTACGAGCTCAAGTACGACAACGACATCATCAACATGAAGATGCTCAACAAGCGCAAATGCACAAGTCCCAACGAGCTGTACTTCACGCCAAGTCCAAGCTTCATGAGCACAAGAGAAGACTGCGAGACGAGCACCACCAAAATGGAGCTATGGCTACACCAACCACTTCGGCATCTTCGCCAAGTGTTCTCAAGGCATCTTCGCCTTTGGACGTACGGCATCTTCGCCTACTTCCCATGAGTTCGCCTGCATCAACATCTTCAACAACAAAGCGACCACCTACGAGTGAGGGCGACACTTCCATCTTTGGAAGTCCCTTAAAGAAGATGGCCGAGCATGGGAAATTCCCTTCGGTCATGGAGACGAGCTACGAGGTGCCACATCATATGGGCCTCCAACAACAAGACGACGACAAGAAGGTTGAGCATGGGACTATCCCTTCAACCAAGGCGGCAATAGGAGTTGAACATGGAGACGTTTGCACCAACATCTCTCCGATACCCACACTAATCTTCATTGCGTGTCCACTAATCATGAACTTTGCGAGGTAATCCTGACTGAACTGCTTCGGGAACCAGTGCGAAGGAAAAAGATTCAGACATTGTTGTCTAACTACTCATTATGGGCAGTAAAAAGAGAAGGCTGGAGAGTTTGTAGTTACCATCCTACAGCTCACTGTTGTGTTGGATAGAGAATAAACAAATAATTTGCTTGCCACCATTCGTATATTTTGGCTAATAATCCTTATCAGTTTCCTCACTTGATGCTTGTTCATGAATATCTCATTGCCCCATACGCAAAAAGGGTCGATGCGTGGATCCTTGCCAAGGGCATATGTACCTAGAAGCAACAAGTCAATATTAGAAGCTAACAAGTGTCCAGGCCTGGATCTATATTGATAGAGGCAAAGGTGTCCCGTCTTTCGATGAGATGATGGATATCGCTTTGGTGGAAGTCGACTTTGACGATCCGACTACGAACGTGCGATGACGTCGCGCCTTAGCAATCGCTAAACCAACTCCGAGAGGTTATTGACCATGCCGGAGCACGATCAACCTGACCACGAGGGTCTGTTTCCTGCGAGCAAACGAAGAACAAGCAAGAAACTGAAATTGCAATCTGGATATTGCGAATATAAGATGAAATCTTTATTGATCAAGGTGGGGTTCTGTGACGCCTTTGTTTGGTCATTGAACACAAACGAAGTACGCGAAGTTGCAGCTATGGCGAACTTTTAATCTAAACAAAACCCAAAGTCTAAACGACGCCCTAAGGGCTGTATATATGGAGGAAGAGGGGGGAATTTCGGGGCCCTTGGGGAAGGGGTCCGAAACCAACCCTATCTCTTGTTTCCCCACACATACGGACTCTAAAAACAGCCTATACTCAAGTATTTCGAAATTACATGGGCCTGGCCCAATAATAAGGTGACGCAGCACCTAGAATAGCATCTGGACGAAAGTTATGAAGTAGCATCTTGTATATTTCGTCCAAGGCTTAATGCACGCATTATGGTGGCTTCAACGTCCTGAAATCATCACTTGTAACTCCGTTCTTGTTCCCCATGCGCATGCCATCATCTCCATGCTTGTTCTTGCTCCAATGTTCATCCTTCTCAAAGCTAGGCCCTTCATTTGTAAGCAAAACAAATGTATCCAATTTAGGCAGCATCATATTCTCATGAACATTAGAATCATTACCAAGAAACGAAAGTACCTGGTAATTTAATTGGCGTGCGCGAGCTCTAGTAATTGGTCCAGTATGTATAGCAGCAGGGGCTGTGGGTGTAACAATGGTATTGATGTCCTCATCATATATGCACTACATTATGGAACGACGGGGGGAGAACAAGCTGAGGGATGAAGCTAACCTCGGCGGAAAATGGTGGCCACTCCCGTTGTTGTCCTGCAGAAGTAGTGGAAAGGCATGATAAGTACAACAACCTTAACATCAGACAAATATAGCAAAGGTTAACAACATCATCTCCAAATGATCGCTTGAATGTGTTGGTTTCAGCATACTGTTAAAGCAGATATAAAATGGAAGGCAATGTTACCGACAGCACATCAAATATTGCAATTCAAACTGGTATTGTTGAAAATGAATAGAACATAGGTAATGCTTAAACATCACACTGAATAAATGTGTAAAACTGAATGTGTTAACTACACCAGGAATAACTAGAACCAAATATAGCCGTTCAAACTGGTATTGATGTAGTTGAGCGGCACAGTTTCGACTTGCACATAATGAAGAACACATTTTGAATGACTGAAATAAACAAGACATAAATGACCAATATAACAACCAAATATAGCCATTGAAAACTGGACAGAGTCTCACTGCAACCAACCTAACAAGCAAATATAGATAAATAGGGCATATGCTTGAAAGCTGGACAAATGCTCACAGCAACCAACCTAACAAGCAGATATAAATAAACAAGGCATCTGCTTGATAACTGGACAAATGCTAAAAAAAGCAACCTAACGACCAAATACAGATAAACAAGGCATCTGCTTGATAACTGGACAAATGCTCACTGCAAGCAAACTAAGAACCAAATACATATAAACAAGGCATCTGCTCGATAACTGAAAAAAATGCTCACTCCAACCAACCTAACAACCAAATACAGATAAACAAGGCATCTACTGACTATAAACAACCAAATATAGCCATTCGTGAAACTGAAGTGGAAAATTCATACTTAAACATCACATAGCCCTATTGAATAATTCATTTTTGCATAACTAAAATAATTAAACACGGCATAGTTAAAGCACCGCATGACAAATGCTAGTACAACAAAGGGTACGGGTTGGCAAGCTAGAAAAGGTAAGATTTGCTGATAGAATGTTGCCTCGCATTTCATGGACGGGATCCTTCCAGTTGGAAGAGCACAGACCCATGGTGCGCTCTCTGATGTCACAGATGGGTTGTTTCACCTTGGAAGAACCTTTGTGGGTGCCCTCCTCATGCTCGTGGTCATGGTCGATGAGATCTGACTTGGCAATTGAAGATCCCAAGCCGCCGCCGTAGAACGTGTCCTTCAGAAATGACAAAATGGGCTCAATGGCGTATAAATATCGCAAATCCTTGACCGCTTGGCGGAGGAGATCAGCGGCAGGGCCGTCGAAGAGATCAATGGTGGTTGAACCAGAGGGGTTGGCGATCGACCACTTAACCTGTGACATGGCCCGTGTGAAGCCGTCGCTGTGGTCGAGCTTGATGTCGTAGTCAGCTTTCCCGAGATACAGTAATACGCTAGCCCGCTGACATGAAGCCTTCGGCATGGCAACGTAGTCAACGTCTTCAGCGGCTTCCTCGGCGATGTGTTGCTCCGGGATCGACAGGTCGGGGTGAACGGCGGCCACCTCGCCAACATCCGCCGGAGAGGCCACGATAAACCTCTTCTTGGCCGAACGCTCGTCGGGCTCCCCGGGATACGTGATCAAGCTTAGGATGCGACATTCTAGAGCAGGGGATATGGATCTGGCGGGGAGGGACACCGCAGTCCTCATCTAAGAACTCAGGGGAGTGGGGCGACAGTATGGGAATCGCTGGGTAACCTGAACTTTATTATCTAAGCTAGGAGGAATGGGCAGACCGGCAGGGGTTGCCGGCGGCGGCCGCGATCTAGGGTTCGAGGGGCGAAGGGGGCGGGTGGGGGACTGTGGAGGGGGGTGTTTGAGGATAAGCCGCGGCTACCGAAAATTTTAGTAATGGTGGGTGGAGATGGTGGTGGACGAGGGAGGGCGACGGTTCAAATGCCTCGGCTACTACAATTTTACTATAAGGTCGATGCTGGAGGAGTGTGGGCGACTGTTGAAGTACGAGGCTACTAAAATTTGGGTAAAGGAATTGATGCGGGGTGGGAGTGCCCAAGATCGCGCACGGTCCAATAACAATATGCGTGTATGATGATAAGGAAAAGTGGCGGAACCGCCGATTTTTGCAACGCTCAAGGTGGGTAGTTTGTTTTGATATTTCTAGCTAGTTGGTCTATCGCACACGGTTCGTCCTAATTTCCAAACAAACTTACCCGCCTTTATCTTGCACAGGTGGTGATTTTACAGCGCACTTGCATCGTACACAGTTAAGCCAGTACCTCCACCAACTTTGCTCGTGCTTGCGCGGTCATGGTGATTTTACAGCGCACTTGCATCGCACAAGGTTGAGCCAGTACCTCCACCTTTGCTCGCGCTTGCGCAGGCATGGTGATTCACAGCGCACTTGTATTGCACACGGTGAAGATATTATACCCGTGTCCGTTGAGCGTCATCAGAGTCTTTGCAGCAAAAAAAAGTTAGAGAGGGTCACAAGACAGCCACACCAACATGTGGCCCAAATATATATGAGTGAAAAGGGTGGTATGTGATGTTCAAAATTCCAATGCACAACTTTGACCACACGGGCCCATGGTTGGGCGCGTCGTCGAAGATCGATGAGAGGGGCCGGAAGTCAAGAACCACCTAGAAGTGGCCAAATATAAGTAGGAATATTGGGGATGTTTAAAACTTTAAATACACAATGCATAAGTTTGGTGGCACCTGCCTCGCAAACCCGAAATCACCCTTGGATATATATCTATAATGACATAATGTCGTACCTAGCTAGGATGCTTGGCCCACCACCTCCCACTTCGTGTTAGCGGGGCGGATGCACGTAATGATCGATACTTTGGTCATACATGCATGTGGCCATGACCTACCATAAGACGAACCAATGAATCTATCATTTGGTCAAACGACAGCTGTTGTTGTCGATAAACTGCTTGGGCCAATAGATTGAACCATCATAAAAATCGCACGAGAGGGACCACAAAACCAGCACCTCTTGCATGCGGCCCAAAATAATGTACGTTGGGAAGGGGTGATTTGTGTTTTCAATATAGAATAATGTACAATTTAGATGTGGTGCCTACCTCTCAATACAGACAACAACCATGAAGGCAAGGTAGTTAAGGACGAGATACACAGGGTATGATGTAGGTCGAACCCAACAATCTGAGCATGTGGGAGGGAATCCTGACAACGCATTAGCTCAAGCTTTGGTTGAGCAACATGTGACGGTGACCAGCCCTAACACGAACTAGGAGGAATCCATTCATGGCCAACACATACCCCTCATTATGGTCAAAGGGATGATATATATACACTTGGGGAGCCCACAGATATGCGTGTCGTCACAAAAAACCGCACAAGGGAGACATGGTCGATCAGAAGACCCCGTATACACTGCATGCGGCCCAAAATATGTATGGGTACGGTGGTGTGTGATGTGTTTAAATCCCGAATGCACAACTTTGATGGGCCACCAACTACCTTACAAACCAAACACCGTACCCGACTCCAAGCCTGGTTCAATACGTACGATGTCGGTTTCCCAACTTCGAGGCGGTGGCGTTGGGGGGGGGGTCGTCCCACGCATGCGCTCAAACTTTATTTGGTCTAGCATGGAACACATCTATATCTATACCCCTATATAGTGTGCGAATAACTTTGAAAGTTGGTCATTGGATGAAGCCAATCCGACAGTACAGAGATGGCAAATCCGAGCACTACTGGCCGTTGGATATCATCTACATTCCACCAGATTCTGCCACATGTACAATCTAGAAGACTCCATGGTTGAACTTAAGCATAATGCACAAACCTCAAAACACAAGCACTTCTCCTTTGTTCTCTAGAATCTTCAATATCTTAATTGCCCAAACTTTTTTTTCTAAATGAATTGTCACTTTTTGTTTTTACTTTATGCTTTACAATGCACAATTCCATGAATCTTAAAATAGATTTTTTATAAAACTAATTGATTTTGAATGAGATGAACTATAAGAATTAAACGAACATCTACATCATGCATATATGACTCAAAGCTTACATGCTATAGTGTGGTATTTATTCATAATTTGGTTACCAAATCTCATGCGTGCAATGCACGTGTACCTTAATTGTATCAATAGGAAACCATCATGGTAGAACCCTTCTCGTTGTTGGGTCAAAGGGATAGATTGTGTGGGGCCCCCTAATTGTTGGTAAAGGATAGTATATATACCTCGGGGAGCCCACAGATATGTGCCGCGTCTATAAGGCGCACAAGGGTGACATGCTCGAGAAGAACACCCTGCCCCCTATACCCTGCATGCAACCAGAAAAAGGTTTATATAATCGCCATGACAGGTCAAGTCAATCATTCTTTAATTTTTTAGAGCAAAAATAACCCATAAAAACATAGTCTACAAATTAGCAAAACAAGGATCCCAAGGTTTATATAATTGCCATGATAGGTCACTATAGAGATATAATATATCTCTATAATGACCGTGTCATGGCATTTAAATGAAGCTTGAGATATGCAACTTCCCATCGGGTCACCCATCCTTGGACTACTCCAGCCCGAGCATGCTTAACTTCTGCGTTCTATTCGACTAGGCTAGCGGATGGGAAGCCGCCCCTTGCTGATAAGAATTGCCTCCGTGCCATTAAGGCGTTTCACGCTGGTCACCCTATGTGACCTACTACCTCCTATCACACACATTTGTGCTTTAGATATTTACATGGCCGGTGTGTCACCGCTAGCCTTCAATGAGCACTAACACTGGTAGCGGGAAAACGATGGGAGAAGAGGCGGGAAACCGATAAGAGGAGTGGCGAGAAACCGATATGCGTGAGCTAGCACGACGCATGCGCACAATGCTTACCCATGTACTGCATGTGCTGTCGAAAGGGCTCAGGGTTGCCGTTTGATCTGGGAGCATCCAACGGTGCACACATACGATCCGTGGGGTTTGGGTTCTGGCCAATCAGAACGCACGACTCAGACACGCGCGTAGCAGGGGGGCATCGGCCATGGTTTGGTAGGCACACTGCTTTCGTGAGTGAACCGTGTGTTATTTGAAAACATTTCGTGAGAAGAATCTCGGTTTTTAAATCCTCGTAAATCCAAAACTCACCCAAAAATTGTGAAACCTGGCATGGTGTCACGACATGGCACATATATGTCGAGGAATGTTTTTCGTCCATTTTGGCGCAAGTTTTATTACAAGCCTCTTACAAACCGGAGCTTCTCTCAAAGAAGCCTCGTCATCCCGATAGGGAAATGTGCCCCCCTTGTGGGCGAAACATAATCACTGCCACTTTTCGCCTTGTATTTTCTTCTATGGGCAACATGGAACGACAAGATATCCGTGCTGAAATTTAAACTTATTCAGGGTTCGTTTGGCCTTTATATACCCTAATTGAGTTTCCTAGGCATTTAATGTCCATAATTCAAATCTAAACTTCAAATACATGCTCCAGTTCGCCAAAATGGCTAGAAAATTTAGACATGTGTCCTTGGGTGCATGTTTAGGTCCCATGCCAGGAATGAGAAAGAATTACAACCATACCCACGTCCTGGCTTGTCCGCAAACATTTCAAATCTTGGTTTTTAAATCCCCGTAAATCCTGAACTCACCAGAAAGTCATCAAAGGTGGCATGGTGTCACGTCATGGCACATATATTCATGGTAAAAACATTGTCCAATTTGGGCCAAGATTTATTACAAACCGGAGCTTCTCTCAAAGAAGCCTCGTGGTTTCGATAGGGAAACGTGTTCCCCTTCTGGGCGAAACGTAATCACTGCCTCTTTTTGCCTTGTATTTTCTTCCACGGGCAACATGGAATGACATGATATCCATGCTGAAATTTAAACTTATTCAGGGTTCGTTTGGCCTTTTTATACACTAGTTGAGTTTCCTAGGCATTTAATGTCCATAATTCAAATCTGAACTACAAATACATGCTCCAGTTCACCAAAATGGCTAGAAAAATTATTCATGTGTCCTTGGGTGCATGTTTCGGTCCCATGCCAGTAATGGGAACGAATTACAACCGTACCGGTGTCCTGGCTCGTCCTCAAACATTTCGAATCTCGGTTTTTAAATCCCCATAAATCCAAAACTCACCAGAAAGTCATCAAAGGTGGCATGGTGTCACGTCATGGCACACATATGTCGTGGTAAAAACATTGCCAATTTGGACCAAGCTTTATTACAAACCTCTTACAAACCGGAGCCTGTCGAAAGAACCCTCGTGGTTTCGATAGGGAAACATGTCCCCTTGTGGGCCAAACGATAATCGCTCCCTCTTGTAGCCTCGTATTTTCTTCTACATGCAACATGGAACAACAGGAGATTCGCGCTGAACTTTGAAATTATTCAGGGTTCGTTTGACCATTTTTATTCATTAATTGAGTTTTCTAGGCATTTAATGTCCATAATTCAAATCCAAACTACAAATACATGCTCCAGTGCACCAAAATGGCTAGAAAAAATGTACATGTTTCCTTGGGGTGCATGTTTAGGTCCCATGGAATGAATGGGAACAAATTCAACAGTCTCGCCGTCCTGGCTTGGCCACAAACATTGCGAATCTCGGTTTTTAAATCTCAGTAATTCCAAAACTCACCAGGAAATCATGAAACTTGCCATGGTGTCACTACATGGTATATATAATTGTCCAATTTGGGCAAAGCTATATTACAAGCCTCTTACAAACCGAAGCCTGTCGCAACCCTCGTGGTTCCGTTAGGGAAACATGCCCCTCTTGTGGGCGAAACAATAATCACTGCCACTTCTCGCCTTGAACTTTGCTTTCTACAGGCAACATAGAATAACAGGAGTGTCATGCTGAAATTTGAAACTGTTCAGGGTTCGTTTGTACATTGTATATATATTAATAATTACTAAGTTTTCTACGCATTTAATGTAGTCCATAATTTAAATTTGAACTACAAGCACATGCTCCAGTGAAGCAAAATGGGTGGGAAATCATACATGTGTCATTGGGTGCATGTTTAGGTCTCATTTAAGGAATGGGAATGAATTACAAACTTGTCGTCGTCCTGAAACATTGAGAATCTCGGTTTTTAAATCCCAGTAAATCAAAAACTCACCCAAAAACATGAAACTTGGCATGGTTTCATGACATGGCACATATATGCCATGGTAAAAAAATCGTCCAGTTTGAGAAGAGGCGCACACATTAGTAGCCAACGAAGTCCTTTTTGAAACAAAAAGTTGACACGTTAATATCGCAAACGGTTGTATTATATTAACCATGTCAAAATTTAACCATACTCGGTGGCATGCGTGCAGCTGTTTGATTAGACAGGACGAGCGCAAGATGTCCGCCATGCAGGCTCGACGGGACGCGTGCGAGCAGTCCGTCGCGCAGGCTCGATGGGATGCGTGCATCCTGTCCACCTCGCAGGCTCGACGGGACACGTGCGAGCAGCAAGGCTGCCCATGCGCACCGGGAAGTGAGCTCTTTGACCTCCATGCACCAGCCGCCGCCCGCCTCACTCACAACTTCTCCATTAATGGGTTAATTAAAGCACCTGAACGGAGGGTGTTTGCTTGTGATCCCATGGCATCATTTGCATTGTTCGTGTTTTCAACTCGTATTCCGCCCTAATCTAAATTGCCACATAGGGCAACGGATAATACGACCACAAATAAAATGGCAACGGATAATACAACGACAAATTTACAATGGCATAGATAATAATTGTCTTACATATTTCGGATAATTTAAAATGCCACATGCGTCAAAGCTCGGAAGAAACGGGGGCAAGAGAAGAAGGAAATTGCAGACAACGATCTGGGTCGCTGCTGTCTCTACTCATCGATGGATCACCGGGCGACGACATCCTCCAGCTCCTTCTGCAATTCCTCACGACTTTGCTTGAAAGCAGCCACG
Organism: Triticum aestivum; assembly: GCF_018294505.1. Taxonomy (NCBI): domain Eukaryota; kingdom Viridiplantae; phylum Streptophyta; class Magnoliopsida; order Poales; family Poaceae; genus Triticum; species Triticum aestivum. Next base: position 136,941 of record NW_025225118.1, on the reverse strand, counting down.
GATTCCTCCACCTCCTACTCGTGCTCGATTCGAAGCTTCCTCAAGTCACCCATCAGTTCCTCGACGACCGCTGTCAGCGTCATCCCCGAGGCACTACTCTGCTCATGCAACATCTTCCAGTCGGTGGCCTCCTCCTCCTTATTGGCGAGCGCCTTGAGGAGCTTCGCATTGTCACCCATGAGTTGCTCGACAAGGTCGGTCGCCTTGTCAACCGAGGCATCGCTGATGATGAGGACATGACTACCTTGGATACGACCAAAAATATTGCATACATGCATATTTGTCAGGTGATTTCTAGTGCAAACTATTCAATAATCTATTTATGTTATCCAGAACAAAAATACTTCACACACTTTTGTGTTTTGTCTAATTGCAGGTGTATGGGACATTTGTACAATCCACATATGAAGATAAGGCAAAAGGAGAAGTTTAGGTTCTGTTCAAAAAGTCCTCTCACGTCACTTTTGGGCCAAGAGAAAATAGAGTCCAAGTCTCTCACGTTCTGGATTCAGATTCGGACTGCACAGACATACCTGACTCAAAACGCCAATAACTTTTTCATACGGACTCCGAATTGGGTGATTCTTTTTTTGTTGGAAAGTAGATTTCGTCCTCTTTCCAACCCAATTGGATTCACCTTTAAATTCGTCCGGAGCATTGAGATATGGACGAAACAATCTGACGCTGCAGCAGAATCTGAGTCAAACAACAAGTCCAAAGGTGTTGCATCACCTCCACTTGGGCCCATGAACCTTGTACGACCTAGGGTTGGTTTTAGGCTGCCTTGGGACGTCCTCCCACCTCCTTGGCCTCCACCCCTTGCTCCTATATAAGTAGATCCATCTAGTAACTTTTTCCTTGGATTTGTTTAGTTAAAAGTTAGCCATTGCAACTTGTACTTCGTTTGTGTCCAATGACCAGACCAAGACCGCTTACGCATCCCCACCTTTATCAATACTTCATATATATTCGCAATATTCAGATTGCATTATCATATTCTTGCTTGTTCTTCGATTGCGTGCAGGAATAGACCTTCGTGGTCAGGCTGATTGTGCTTCCAGCATCGTCAGTAACCTCGGGAGATTGGTTTAGCGATTGCTAAGGCGCAACGTCGTGCACGTTTGTAGTCGGATCGTCAAAGTCGGCTCCACCAAATTGATAGTTATCATCTCATCGAAAGATCGGGACACCCTCGCCTCTATCAAGTGGTATCAGTTTTCAGGTTGCTCTGTGAGAATTTCCAGTTATCCCTAGATTAGATTTATTTTCTTACCTATTGTCCAAGAAAAAGCCACAAAAAGTTAGATCTATTCATCCTTTTGTCCAAGCCAGTCTGAGCCTTTGCAATTTTCTATTCATTGTTTGCATTATTGAATTATCGGTTGCATCGTCGTGTCGAGTTGCTGGTCTTAGTGTCTAGTTCGTTTAGAGTTTCGAGTTCTGTTCACATAAGTCACGTCGCCGCTGCATCGTTATCCCTTCCGCTGTCCACCATCCATCCATCAATTTCCACCACGTGCTACCCATCGTTCATTGTCATAATCATAGTTCAGATCGTTCACATCTTTGCTTGATACAATCTGCATCTTATCTAGTTTGTTTTGGAAAGAGACAGAGAAAAAAGTAAAAAAAAAGAGTCAGAGAAAAAAAAAGAAAAAGAAAAAAAAGTGTGAGGAAAAAAAGAGAGAAGAAAAAAAAAGAAAATTCGGATCTATCTAGACTCAATCTCGTAGTTGAATTCGGATTGAAATCTGTATTGTGCATTGTTCAGTAAAACAGGCATAACTTCCTCATACGAAGTCCGTTTTGGCTCCGCATGTACTCAAATGAAAGCTAGCGACGAGCCGCATCTAAATAGTTGCAGAGGCTTGTTCAATATTTGACATCTCAAAATCGGCTTCTAAATAGGTCTTTTTGCCCTCCGAAGTTTGCGGACACAGCTTATTCCAGTTTTTCAGGCCAGTTTTAGAATTCTTTGACTCCTCATATCAATTCGGAATTGAGTGATTCTTTTTGCATTGGCAAGCTTGAGTTAGTAGCATTCTTTGGAAAAAGTTATCAAAAAATTGGCTCAAACTTTTCAAGAGGAAAGTTGGAGAGAGAGTTGTTGTATATCCTGCTTGGCAGTTGTTTTTCATCATTATCTTTACTGCCGTTGTGATCTTCACTTATATCTTGCTGTCCCGAGCTACTTAGTATCCTTCATTGATGCTAGTTGTGCTACGCCGTGACCTCATTAGTGTTCTAGGCTCGCGTCTCTAGTCCGGTCTAGCCTAGGACCGGCACAGTACCGTCGTTGAGCGTTTATTCAACATTGCATCTTTGAATTGATTATTGCTAATCTTTTGCTACCATATATAGCCAACCCAGCTCCACATATTTCTACACCGTGTATACGTACGTTCCCCTGGCAATCGCTTTACACAATCTATGGAGTTATTTGACACCGCTGATTGCCTGTCACCACCTGCCGCATGGTAAGAACTTGTAAGATATTGATATTTGCTTTACTGTGAGCACTTTACAACCACATCCTAGTAGTTCATAGGAACATTATTCTCGAATTTTGTTTCTTGTTTCTACTAATCATGACAGGTTCCGGAGATAGAAGTTCTTGGACGACGGACACATCATCACCATCACGAGAGTTGGGACAACACACACAAGCACATGGTCAGGTTATCTCTTTACCGTCATTTGAGGGTAGATTTAATCCTGCTATTTATCTAGCTTGGGAGCTTGAAGTAGAACAAGTTTTTAGTCACCATGAATTTTCTGAACTTGAGCGAGTATGAGCTGCCACTAGAGCATTTACTGGTTTTGCTTCTGTTTGGTGGAGTGTGCGTTGTAAGAAAAACATTGATAATCAACCCACAACTTGGAAAGATTTGAAAGATGTAATGAGACCACAATTTTTCCCTCCTTACTATCGTCGTGAATTGCTTCAAAAATTTGAACAATTTAAACAAGGCAACAACACTGTTCATGCTTACTACCAAGAGTTCAAATTTATATGCATCATTGTGACATAGAAGAATCTGAGGATGATACAATGAATAGATTTTTTGGTGGTTTGAACCATGATATTCAGGCATGATTTCAGTATATTCCTCGTTGCATTACTGGTATGTATGTTCGTGCTTGTACCTTTGAGAGACAGTTACAGGAGGATGCATTGGATGGCTACAACAACTACTATTCTAGTTCATGCTCACCACGACCGCTTGGTTCCTCCACCGTTGCACCTACTAGAGCAGCCATACCTCAGATTGTGAGCGCGACATCATCTCAAGAGTATGGTACATTACCATCATCCGTACCTACATCAGCTACATCTTTGCGAAAAGGTAACTGTAAAGGTATTGATGATATAACTTCACATGAGAATGATGCATGCCTAGTTAACTTGAATACATCATGTGTTGAGTTACCTGTTGATTGAGCGCATCACCTATTTTAGAGAATCATGTTACTGTCATGAATGCGTCATGTGATCAAACAACTGAAATACCAATAATTTTGAGTGCACCCAATGAATTAACTGTTGATGCAAAAGAACCAATGTTTAATCATTTTGATATGACCTCTAATCTTGGTGATGATTTTGTGTCAAATGACTTATTGCATGTTTGCTTATTTAAGCATGTTGTAGCATGTAAATTTGATGCAAGTAAGGTTTACTCACCAATGTTGGGATGGTTTAATGATGAATATTGGCAATCTTTTCATATCAATAAGAGCTTCACTTATATGTGCAAACTGAGTAGCAATACTTTCATGCCTTCTACTTCTTGTGATAATATTTTGGCTTTATATTTTATTAACTATGAAAGTTACTCATGTATACATGTGTCATATGTGCAAAATTCACGGGAAGTAAAAATGGATGACATATACAACATGTACACCTTGTCTCTTTTGTTAGCCACATTTCAGATTAAGCAATGCCGAGGACGGCTTTATTTTCAAGAAGTGGAGGATGATGAGGACATGACTACCTTGGATACGACCAAAAATATTGCATACATGCATATTTGTCTGGTGATTTCTAGTGCAAACTATTCAATAATCTATTTATGTTATCCAGAAACAAAAATACTTCACACACTTTTGTGTTTTGTCTAATTGCAGGTGTATGGGACATTTGTACAATCCACATATGAAGATAAGGCAAAAGGAGAAGTTTAGGTTCTGTTCAAAAAGTCCTCTCACGTCACTTTTGGGCCAAGAGAAAATAGAGTCCAAGTCTCTCACGTTCTGGATTCAGATTCGGACTACACAGACATACCTGACTCAAAACGCCAATAACTTTTTCATACGGACTCCGAATTGGGTGATTCTTTTTTTGTTGGAAAGTAGATTTCGTCCTCTTCCCAACCCAATTGGATTCACCTTTAAATTCGTCCGGAGTGTTGAGATATGGACGAAACAATCTGATGCTGCAGCAGAATTCGAGTCAAATAACAAGTCCAAAGGTGTTGCATCACCTCCACTTGGGCCCATGAGCCTTGTACGACCTAGGATTGGTTTTAGGCTGCCTTGGGACGTCCTCCCACCTCCTTGGCCTCCACCCCTTGCTCCTATATAAGTAGATCCATCTAGTAGCTTTTTTCTTGAGATTTGTTTAGTTAAAAGTTAGCCATTGCAACTTCGTGTACTTCGTTTGTGTCCAACGACCAGACCAAGACCGCTTACGGATCCCCACCTTTATCAATACTTCATCTATATTCGCAATATTCAGATTGCATTATCATATTCTTGCTTGTTCTTCGATTGCGTGCAGGAATAGACCTTCGTGGTCAGGCTGATTGTGCTTCCAGCATCGTCAGTAACCTCGGGAGATTGGTTTAGCGATTGCTAAGGCGCAACGTCGTGCACGTTTGTAGTCGGATCGTCAAAGTCGGCTCCATCAAATCGATAGTTATCATCTCATCGAAAGATCGGGACACCCACGCCTCTATCAGCTGATCTTGAGCAGCTTCATCAAGTCGTCGACCAGCTCCTGCTACTTAGTGACGCCATCGAGAATGTCGTCGTCGTCGGCGAAGGACTTCAGGAACCACTACAAAAAAAATACACTTCAGTGATGATACGTGTTTGTCACAGTAGGTCACTTTTTCTGTCATGCATGTAAATTCATGACGATTTTATGACATAATCAAGATAGTCATACCTGTGCTGTCATAGAAGTGTTCCATGACACTACCAAAATTATCATCATGGAAGTGTCCACTTCCATGATGATAAATCGCGTGTCATAGAAGTGCTTTCGTCAAGGGTGACCGACACATGGCATCCACCGTAACGGGCACCGTTAAGCTATCGGGTCCGATTTTGGATCCGATAACCCGCTAACAGCCACGACCAATGCCGATTTTCCACGTGTAAAATTCTCATTGGCCGATGGAACCACGTGTCAGCTATGCGTTGGCACAGGTGTCACTCATCCAATGGGCGAGATGCGCCTATGATATGTTGACACATGGACCGGCCCAAAAGTGGCCCATAAAGATTAAATGGGCCGGCCCAACTAAAGGCCCACAAGATTTTGCGGACCATAATGGGCCGGCCCAGCTAAAGGCCCACAAGATTTCGCCGATCATAATGGGCCGGCCCAGCTAATGACCCACAAGATTTTGAGGACACTAGTGGGCCGGCCCGTCAACAGGCTGCCATGTTTTGGGCCAAATGTCGGCCCATATTTGATCCGGTCCATTAATAGCCTGCCACATTCCGGGCCTAATAAAGGCCCATATGAGATCCGGCCTGTTAAAAGCCTACCATGTTCTCAGCCAAATTACGGCCCAGATCAGATCCGGCCCTTTAAGAGGCTTTGGGCTAAATTATGGCCCATATCAGATTCGGCCCATTTAGTAATTTGGCCTGATATTAGTTTTGGCCTGTTAAAGGCCCGTTTAACATTTCAGCCCTATATTTATTTCGGCCTGTTAAAAGCCCGTCATATAGTTGGGCCTAACTACAGCCTGGTTTGCATCCAGCCTGCTCACAGCCGATAATCTGATTGGGCCAAACAAGGACCGAGACAATTTTGGCCTGTTAACGACCTGTGACGTGAATGGCACAATCATGGGCCGGGGTCTATTTCGGCCTGCTGCCGGCCCGTGAGCTGTTCGGCACGTTTCACGCCCAACCTACTTTTCAGCCTCCTAAAAGCCCATTGAGTTTTCTTGTGAAAATAGGGCCGGCGGTTTACTCGGCCTATTAAAGACTCGAATCTACTAGTGGGCCAGTTTACATTTAGGCCTGTTAACGGACCAAGATGACTGGGCCCATGATGCGGATCATACATAGTGATTTGCATGACGGCCCGATTATGTACCGTAATTTTACGGTTTGGCCGGTTTACTGCGAAGACAGGATATATATACAGTAAAATAACTGCAGCATAGTGAATAAGAAAAAACCTAGACTGTACAATAAAGAAATTATGGCATATTACATCCACTGGGCATCAAAGTTCGCCACTATGATAATAAAGCACAAGCAGACAGTAGATTACATACACTGGGCATCAAAGATCGCCACCAGTGCAAATAAACACGGCAAAAAAATAATATACAAAACCGACAGCACTTCAGCCCTGCTCGGGAGCTGCAGCACACGCATCTGAGCAAGCTGATGAGACTGCACTTGTTTGACACTTATATCCTCCTCACTCTGAAAGATAAACAAGCAGACAGATAACAGGTTTTGCACATATAAGTATCAGTGCTGACAATTCATCACATTTCTTACTGACGAATAAAGTGATAGTTTAATATAGCATTAACACAATATGGTATTGTTCAGGTTAAGACATGGCAGGAAATGACATTGTGAAGGTGTTGGCAGCTTCACGACACCATTGGATTACAGATCAAGAACTCATAAGTATCAATGGTTAGTGTGCTGTCAATTTATCCCATTTCAGATTGGCAAATAAAGAGGCGGTTTAAATAATAGTAGAATGATATGACATTGTTCATAGTTAAGACATTGCAGAATATGACATTGTGTTGTAGTGGGTAGGTTCACCACACCACTGGATTACAGATCAAGAACAGAAGCATACATGCAGTGCAAAACAAGATCACTTGCTCTGTATAGTTTAATTTACATGGTATGAAGAAGGAACTTGGTTGTACAACTGAAAACTTAAATTGAGAAGGACAAACTTTTGTTTATGAACTACATAATAAACTTTAAACATGCTATTTGATGCAAACACCAAAAATAAACAGTTGTTGCAGTCATGCCTCACCAAATATACACAACAAAGTTTGAAGACTTGAGAAGGAAAACTTACATTATTGGTGAAGACAGGCTTTATAAAAGCCCTTGTCCATGCTGATGGGGGTGAGGGAGTCCTGGACTAAGGGGTCCTCGGGCGTCCGGCCTGTTATCCATGGGCCGGACTGATGGGCTGTGAAGACATGAAGGCCGAAGACTGTACCCGTGTCCGGATAGGACTCTCCTTGGCGTGGAAGGCAAGCTTGGCGAACCAGCTATGAAGATTCCTTCTTATGTAACCGACTCTATGTAACCCTAGATCCCCCCGGTGTCTATATAAACCGGAGGGTGTAGTCCGGAAAGCATATACTCATTACCATAGTCATACAGGCTAGACTTCTAGGGTTTAGCCATTACGATCTCGTGGTAGATCAACTCTTGTAACACTCATATTCATCAAGATCAATCAAGCAGGAAGTAGGGTATTACCTCCATAGAGAGGGCTCGAACCTGGGTAAACATCGTGTCCCCTGTCTCCTGTAACCATCGACCTTAGACACACAGTTCGGGACCCCCTACCCGAGATCCGCCGGTTTTGACACCGACATTGGTGCTTTCATTGAGAGTTCCACTGTGCCGTCGACGAAAGGTTCGATTGGCTCGCCTTGTCCTTAAAGACAACATCACCTCCGAGGGAGTCCTGGCCCCAGGCCAAACCCTCCGGCTGGGCGGCTTTACCATGATCGCCCGTTCGGTGATAACCCACAAGTATAGGGGATCAATTGTAGCCTCTTTGATAAGTAAGAGTGTCGAACCCAACGAGGAGCTAAAGGTAGAACAAATATTCCCTCAAGTTCTATCGACCACCGATACAACTCTACGCACTCTTGATGTTCGCTTTACCGGAAACAAGTATGAAACTAGAAGTACTTTGTAGGTGTTTTTGGATAGGCTTGCAAGAAAATAAAGAGCGTGTAAATAAAAGCTAGGGGCTGTTTAGATGAAGACACAACTAAATTAGTTTTATAAAGAGCTTTTTGTTACGAGAAAGTTATTTGTCCCTAGGAAATCGATAACTAGACCGGTAATCATTATTGCAATTTTATTTGAGGGAGAGGCATAAGCTAACATACTTTCTCTACTTGGATCGTATGCACTTATGATTGGAAATCTAGCAAGAATCCGCAACTACTAAAGAACATTAAGGTAAAACCCAACCATAGCATTAAAGTATCAAGTCCTCTTTATCCCATACACAAACAACCTACTTACTCGGGTCTGTGCTTCTGTCACTCACGCCACCCACCATAAGCAAATCATGAACATATTGCAAACCCTACAGCGGGGATCCCTCACGCTTGCGCGACACGGAGAGCACCATAGGACAGCACCCATAACAAAACATGCAACTCAAACCAATCTTGATCATCAAATAGCCCATAGGACAAAACGGATCTACTCAAACATCATAGGATAGCCATACATCATTGGGAAATAATATATAGCGTTGAGAACCATGTTTAAGTAGAGATTACAGTGGGTAAGAGAGAGGTTGCACCGCTGCATAGAGGGGGGAAGAGTTGGTGATGATGGCGGGGAAGTTGTTGGTGAAGATTGCGATGATGATGATGATGGCCACGGCGGCGTTCTGGCGCCATCGGAAGAGAAGGGGAAAGGGGGCCCCTTCGTCTTCTTCTTCCTTGACCTCCTCCCTAGATGGGAGAAGGGTTTCCCCTCTGGTCCTTGGCCTCCATGGCGTGGGAGGGGCGAGAGCCCCTCCGAGATTGGATCTGTCTCTCTGTCTCTCTCTATTTCTGCGCTCTCCTTTGCTGCCCTTTGACCATTTCGTGTATATATGGAGATCCGTAACTCCGATTGGATTGAAACCTTCGCCCAGATCTTTTTCCAAAAATTAGCTTTCTTGCGGCCGAAGAAGGGCATCAACCGCCTTACGGGTGGCCCACGAGGGTCAGGGGCGCGCCTGCATGGATTGGGCATGGGCCCCACCCTCGTGGCCACCTCGGGCACCGTCTCGCGTTGATTTTACTTCCCAAAAATCACAAATATTCCAAAATAATTCTCCGTACGTTTTTATCCCGTTTGGATTCTGTTTGATATGGGGTTTCTGCGAAACATAAAACATGCAACAGACAGGAACTAGCACTGGGCACTGGATTAATATGTTAGTCCCAAAAATAATATAAAAAGTTGCCAAAAGTATATGAAAGTTGTAGAATATTGGCATGGAACAATCAAAAATTATAGATACGACGGAGACGTATCCGCATCCCCAAGCTTAATTCCTGCTCGTCCTCGAGTAGGTAAATGATAAAAAAGATAATTTTTGATGTGGAATGCTACCTAGCATAATCTTGATCATGTATCTAATCATGGCATGAATATTAAGACACGAGTGTTTCAAAGCAATAGTCTATCATTTGACATAAAAACAATAAAACTTCAAGCCTACTAATAAAGCAATCATGTCTTTTCAAAATAACATGGCCATAGAAAGTTATCCCTACAAAATCATATAGTCTGGCTATGCTCCATCTTATTCACACAAAATATTCACATCATGCACAACCCTGATGACAAGCCAAGCAATTGTTTCATACTTTTGATGTTCTCAAACCTTTTCAACTTTCACGCAATACATGAGCGTGAGCCATGAACATAGCACTATAGGTGGAATAGAATATGATGGTGGAGGTTGTGTGGAGAAGACAAAAAGGAGAAAGTCTCACATCGACGCGGCTAATCAATGGGCTATGCAGATGCCCATCAATTGATGTCAATGTGAGGAGTAGGGATTGCCATGCAACGGATGAACTAGAGCTATAAGTGTATGAAAGCTCAAACTGAAAACTAAGTGGGTGTGCATCCAACTTGCTTGCTCATGAAGACCTCGGGCATTTGAGGAAGCCCATCATCGGAATATACAAGCCAAGTTCTATAATGAAAATTCCCACTAGTATATGAAAGTGATAACTCAAGAGGCTCTCTATATGAAGAACATGGTGCTACTTTGAAGCACAAGTGTGGTAAAAGGATAGTAACATTGCCCCTTCTCTCTTTTTCTCTCATTTTTTTCTTTTTTTTTTCTTTTTTTTCTTTTTTTCGGCCTTCTCTTTTTTTTGGCCTTTCTCTTTTTTTATTCATCCAGAGTCTCATCCCGACTTGTGGGGGAATCATAGTCTCCATCATCCTTTCCTCATTGGGGCAATGCTCTAATAATGATGATCATCGCACTTTTATGTACTTACAACTCAATATTACAACTCGATACTAGAACAGAGATATGACTCTATATGAATGCCTCTCGCAGTGTCCAGGATGTGCAATGATCTAGCGTAGCAATGACATCAAAAAACGGACGAGCCATGAAAACATCATGCTAGCTATCTTACGATCATGCAAAGCAATATGACAATAAATGTTCAAGTCATGTATATGATGATGATGGAAGTTGCATGGCAATATATCTCGGAATGGCTATGGAAATGCCATGATAGGTAGGTACGGTGGCTGTTTTGAGGAAGACATAATGAGGCTTATGTGTGATAGAGCGTATCGTATCACGGGGTTTGGATGCACCGGCGAAGTTTGCACCAACTCTCGAGGTGAGAAAGGGCAATGCACGGTACCGAAGAGGCTAGCAATGATGGAAGGGTGAGAGTGCGTATAATCCATGGACTCAACATTAGTCATAAGGAACTCACATACTTATTGCAAAAATCTATTAGTCATCGAAACAAATTACTACGCGCATGCTCCTAGGGGGATAGATTGGTAGGAAAAGACCAACGCTCGTCCCCGACCGCCACTCATAAGGAAGACAATCAATAAATAAATCATGCTCCGACTTCATTACATAACGGTTCACCATACGTGCATGCTACGGGAATCACAAACCTCAACACAAGTACTTCTACTAATCCACAACTACCCACTAGCATGACTCTAATATCACCATCTTTATATCGCAAAACTATTCCAAGGAATCAAACATATCATATTCAATGATCTATACAAGTTTTATGTAGGATTTTATGACTAACCATGTGAATGACCAGTTCATGTCATCTCTCTAAATAGATATAAATGAAGCAAGAGAGTTTAATTCTTTCTACAAAAGATATGCCCACGCTCTAACAAATATAAGTGAAGCAAAAGAGCATTCTACAAATGGCGGTTGTCTAAATGAAGAGAAACATGCAATCCAAACTTCAAATGATATAAGTGAAGCACATGAAGCATTCTATAAATCCATACTCAAAAGATATAAGTGAAGTGCAAAGAGTATTCTATAAATCAACCAAGGACTATCTCATACCATCATGGTGCATAAAAGAAAAATGAAAAATAAATGCAAAAGACGCTCCAAGATTTGCACATATCACATGAATGAAACGAATCCGAAAACATACCGATACTTGTTGAAGAAAGAGGGGATGCCTTCCGGGGCATCCCCAAGCTTAAACGCTTGAGTCTCCTTGAATATTTACTTGGGGTGCCTTGGGCATCCCCAAGCTTGAGCTCTTGCCTCTCTTCCTTCTTCTCACATCGAGACCTTCTCGATCATCGAACACTTCATCCACACAAAACTTCAACAGGAAACTCGGTAAGATCCGTTAGTATAATAAAGCAAATCACTACTCTAAGTACTGTTGCAAACCAATTCATATTTTTTTGCATTGTGTCTACTGTAGTATAACTTTTTCATGGCTTAATCCACTGATATAAATCGATAGTTTCATCAAAACAAGCAAACTATGCATCAAAACAGAATTTGTCTAAAACAGAACAGTCTGTAATAATCTGAACATTCACCATAGTTATGATACTTGAACAATTCTGCCAAAACTAGGAAAAATAAAAAATTTGTATAGAAAGACATTGCAAAAAGAATCAGAACCATTTGACGTTCCAGTAAAAAATTAAAAATCGCGCACTACAGCCAAAGTTTCTGTCCTGCACCATACAAACCAACAAGCATTGTAAACATCCTAAAGGCAAACCTTGGCACATTATTTTTATAATACAATGGAATTGTACAAGGGGATAATTATTTTTGTTGAAAAGTTTCTGTAATCAAGATTCACAAAGTTTCCGTGAGCATGAACAAAGTTCAAGGCTAGCTCCCACTTCAACAATGCTCGTCTTTCTCACTTTCGCTTTTCTTTTTGAAAAAGTTTTGGGTTCCCCTCTTTATTTTTGTTGTTTTTAAACTATATGAAAGCACTCAATAGAAATAAATGACTCTCTAAAACTTCCGGGTTGTCTCCCTGGCAGCGCTTTCTTTCAAGCCATTAAGCTAGGCATATAGTGCTCAAGTAGTGAATCCACCCGAATCCCAAGGTATATCAAAGCCAATTTTAATTAGCAATGATTTGGCATTTTAGTAATGAGCACAAAGTAACATATATCATGCAACAACGAAGTCTAACTCTCTTCCTATGCATCGGCATGTCATAAAAGAACAATTCATGCACACATAGTAAAGGCCAATGCATAGTATAAACAGTTTCTTGCAATTTTATCATGTTGGAAACATAGAGAGGTGGAGATATAGTTCCTCTCTCATAATAATTGCAAGTAGGAGCAGCAAACACATGCATATTATATCTATCAAAATCATCATGTGCAACGGTAAAAGGCAACCCATCAATATAATCCTTAATAAGCACAAACTTCTCCGATATAGTGTAGTTTGGAGAATTCAAAAAGATAATAGGACTATCATGTGTGGGTGCAATAGCAACAATTTCATGTTTAACATAAGGAACTATAGCAAGTTCATCTCCATAAGCATAATTCATACTGGCATCTTGGCCACAAGCATAGCAGGCATCATCAAAAAGGGATATTTCAAAAGAATCAACGGGATCATAGTAGTCATCATAGCAATCATCCTTCGATAAGCACAAAGGGACATTAAACAATGTATGAGTTGAAGAGTTACTCTCATTAGAAGGTGGGCACGGGTAGCTAATCCGCTCTTCCTCCTTTTGTTCTTCGCTCTCCTCATCATCTTTTTCATCCAATGAGCTCACAGTTTCAGTAATTTCTTCTTCCATAAACTCCTGCAAAATATTAATCTCTTCTTGGACAGCGGAGACTTTCTCAATAAGTGCATTAATATCGTAATTGTATTCATAATTCTCATAACAATATTTAAGGATAGCTTAATTTTCAGGTCTATAAACCGAATCATCAAAATCTTCAAACTCTTTAAACATAGATTCAATTTCATAAGCACCCATAAAAGCAACAAATTCTTCTATTTGTTCCACATCATAGTAATCATAGATACCACTAGCATAAGAAGCTAAGGTTTTATTATCATTAAATTTGCATGAAAAGGGAAGGTGTGGAGCCTTCATCCTAGAGCAACAAGTATAATCATATCTCAAGCATAGTTGCCTAGCAAACAAGCAAATAAAAATTACTTAGTGATAAAGCAAACAAGCACACACGAGAATATTCACCCCACGCTATTGCTCCCCGGCAACGGCGCCAGAAAAAGGTCTTGATAACCCACAAGTATAGGGGATCCATTGTAGCCTCTTTGGATAAGTAAGAGTGTCGAACCCAACGAGGAGCTAAAGGTAGAACAAATATTCCCTCAAGTTCCATCGACCACCGATACAACTCTACGCACGCTTGACATTCGCTTTACCGGAAACAAGTATGAAACTAGAAGTACTTTGTAGGTGTTTTTGTGATGAGGACATCAATACCATTGTTGCACCCACAGGCCCTGCTGCTATACATACTGGACCAATTACTAGAGCTCGCGCACGCCAATTAAATTACCAGGTACTTTCGTTTCTTGGTAATGATTCTAATGTTCATGAGAATATGATGTTGCCTAAATTGGATACATTTGTTTTGCTTACAAATGAAGGGCCTAGCTTTGAGAAGGATGAACATTGGAGCAAGAACAAGCATGGAGATGATGGCATGCGCATGGGGAACAAGAACGGAGTTACAAGTGATGATTTCAGGACGTTGAAGCCACCATAATGCGTGCATGAAGCCTTGGACGAAATATACAAGATGCTACTTCATAACTTTCGTCCAGAGGCTATTCTAGGTGCTGCGTCACCTTATTATTGGGCCAGGCCCATGTAATTTCGAAATACATAAGTATAGGCTGTTTTTAGAGTCCGTATGTGTGGGAAAACAAGAGATAGGGTTGGTTTCGGACCCCTTCCTCAAGGGCCACGAAGTTCCCCCCCCTCTTCCTCCATATATACAGCCCTTAGGGCGTCGTTTAGACTTTGGGTTTTGTTTAGATTAAAAGTTCGCCATAGCTGCAACTTCGCGTACTTCGTTTGTGTTCAGCGACCAGACAAAGGCGTCACAGAACCCCACCTTGATCAATAAAGCTTTCATCTTATATTCGCAATATCCAGATTGCAATCTCAGTTTCTTGCCTGTTCTTCGTTTGCTCGCAGGAAACAGACCCTCGTGGTCAGGTTGATCGTGCTCCGGCGTGGTCGATAACCTCTCGGAGTTGGTTTAGCGATTGCTAAGGCGCGACGTCCTCGCACGTTCGTAGTCGGATCGTCAAAGTCGACTTCCATCAAAGCGATATTCATCATCTCATCGAAAGACGGGACACCTTTGCCTCTATCAGATTGGTGGTGGATATATGGCGGTAGTATATGGCAGCGGTGGTGGTATATGGATACGGATTCAAAGCGGTGGCGGATAAGCAATGGTGGTAGATGGCAAGGCGATGATGATGGTGCGGCGGCGGCGTGACAACTTATGACCAGAACTCGAAACTCTAAAAGACTAGACTCTAAGACCAGCAACTTGACACGACGATGCAACCGCAAATTCAACAAAGCAAAAACCCTAAAAAGATTATGCAAAGGCTCAGATTGGTTCGGATATGAGGAACTAACCCTAATTTTTTTTTGTGGCTTTTTCGTGGACTGTAGGTATGAAGAACAGACTCGATCTAAACTACGAAAAACTGTAAAATCTCACCGAGCAACCTGGAAATCTGATACCACTTGATAGAGGCAAAGGTGTCCCGTCTTTCGATGAGATGATGAATATCGCTTTGATGGAAGTCGACTTTGACGATCCGACTACGAACGTGCGAGGACGTCGCGCCTTAGCAATCGCTAAACCAACTCCGAGAGGTTATCGACCACGGCGGAGCACGATCAACCTGACCACGAGGGTCTGTTTCCTGCGAGCAAACGAAGAACAGGCAAGAAACTGAGATTGCAATCTGGATATTGCGAATATAAGATGAAAGCTTTATTGATCAAGGTGGGGTTCTGTGACGCCTTTGTCTGGTCGCTGAACACAAACGAAGTACGCGAAGTTGCAGCTATGGCGAACTTTTAATCTAAACAAAACCCAAAGTCTAAACGACGCCCTAAGGGCTGTATATATGGAGGAAGAGGGGGGGGGGATTTCGTGGCCCTTGAGGAAGGGGTCCGAAACCAACCCTATCTCTTGTTTCCCCACACATACGGACTCTAAAAACAGCCTATACTTATGTATTTCGAAATTACATGGGCCTGGCCCAATAATAAGGTGACGCAGCACCTAGAATAGCCTCTGGACGAAAGTTATGAAGTAGCATCTTGTATATTTCGTCCAAGGCTTCATGCACGCATTATGGTTGCTTCAACGTCCTGAAATCATCACTTGTAACTCCGTTCTTGTTCCCCATGCGCATGCCATCATCTCCATGCTTGTTCTTGCTCCAATGTTCATCCTTCTCAAAGCTAGGCCCTTCATTTGTAAGCAAAACAAATGTATCCAATTTAGGCAGCATCATATTCTCATGAACATTAGAATCATTACCAAGAAACGAAAGTACCTGGTAATTTAATTGGCGTGCGCGAGCTCTAGTAATTGGTCCAGTATGTATAGCAGCAGGGGCTGTGGGTGTAACAATGGTATTGATGTCCTCATCATCCTCCCCTTCTTGAAATGAAGTCGTCCTCGACGGAAGCTCATCTTCCTCACCCAAATAAGGCTTCAAATCTGCAATGTTAAAAGTGGGACTAACCCCAAAATCTGCAGGCAGCTCAAGTTTATATGCATTATCATTTATTTTCTCTAACACCTTAAAAGGACCATCAGCATGTGGCATTAGCTTTGATTTGCGCAAATCAGGAAATCTATCCTTACGCAAATGTAACCAAACAAGATCTCCAGGTGCAAACACAACATGTTTTCTACCCTTATCTCCAGCAAGTTTATATTTAGCATTCATACGCTCAATGTTTTCCTTAGTTAACTCATGCATTTTTAAGATCAATTCAGCACGTTGTTTAGCATCAAAATTAACCTTCTCCGAAGATGGAAGAGGCAACAAATCAATAGGTGCACGAGGTAGGAAACCATACACAATTTCAAAAGGGCACATCTTAGTAGTAGAATGCAATGAACGATTATAAGCAAACTCAATATGAGGCAAGCATTCTTCCCACATTTTCTTATTATTCTTCAAAACAGCCCTAAGCATAGTAGACAATGTTCTATTGACTACTTCAGTTTGTCCATCAGTTTCGGGGTGACAAGTAGTACTAAAAAGCAGTTTAGTCCCCAACTTAGCCCATAAACATCTCCAAAAGTGGCTAAGAAATTTAGTATCACGATCGGAAACAATAGTATTTGGCACACCATGCAAGCGAATAATTTCACGAAAGAACAAATCAGCAACATTAACAGCATCATCGCTTTTATGACATGGTATAAAGTGTGCCATTTTCGAGAATCTATCCACGACAACAAATATGCTATCCCTCCCCTTCTTTGTTCGAGGTAAACCTAAAACAAAGTCCATAGATATATCCTCCCAAGGAACACTAGGTACAGGCAAAGGCATATATAAACCATGAGGATTGAGTCGTGACTTAGCTTTTTGACATGTAGTGCAGCGAGCAACAAAACGCTCAACATCCCGTCTCATCTTTGGCCAAAAGAAATGTGTAGCAAGTACGTCCTCTGTCTTCTTCACGCCAAAGTGTCCCATTAATCCTCCGCCATGCGCCTCCTGATGAGGACATCAATACAATTATTACACCCACAGTCCCTACTGCTATACATACTGGACCAATTACTAGAGCTCGCGCACGCCAATTAAATTACCAGGTACTTTCGTTTCTTGCTAATGATTCTAATGTTCATGAGAATATGATGCTGCCTAAATTGGATACATTTGTTTTGCTTACAAATGAAGGGCCTAGCTTTGAGAAGGATGAACATTGGAGCAAGAACAAGCATGGAGATGATGGCATGCGCATGGGGAACAAGAACGGAGTTACAAGTGATGATTTCAGGACGTTGAAGCCACCATAATGCGTGCATGAAGCCTTGGACGAAATATACAAGATGCTACTTCATAACTTTCGTCCAGAGGCTATTCTAGGTGCTGCGTCACCTTATTATTGGGCCAGGCCCATGTAATTTCGAAATACATAAGTATAGGCTGTTTTTAGAGTCCGTATGTGTGGGGAAACAAGAGATAGGGTTGGTTTCGGACCCCTTCCTCAAGGGCCACGAAATCCCCCCCCCCTCTTCCTCCATATATACAGCCCTTAGGGTGTCGTTTAGACTTTCGGTTTTGTTTAGATTAAAAGTTCGCCATAGCTGCAACTTCGCGTACTTCGTTTGTGTTCAGCGACCAGACAAAGGCGTCACAGAACTCCACCTTGATCAATAAAGCTTTCATCTTATATTCGCAATATCCAGATTGCAATCTCAGTTTCTTGCTTGTTCTTCGTTTGCTCGCAGGAAATAGACCCTCGTGGTCAGGTTGATCGTGCTCCGGCGTGGTCGATAACCTCTCGGAGTTGGTTTAGCGATTGCTAAGGCGCGACGTCCTCGCACGTTCGTAGTCGGATCGTCAAAGTCGACTTCCATCAAAGCGATATTCATCATCTCATCGAAAGACGGGACACCTTTGCCTCTATCAAGTGGTATCAGATTTCCAGGTTGCTCGGTGAGATTTTACAGTTTTTCGTAGTTTAGATCGAGTCTGTTCTTCATACCTACAGTCCACGAAAAAGCCACAAAAAAAATTAGGGTTAGTTCATCATATCCGAACCAATCTGAGCCTTTGCATAATCTTTTTAGGGTTTTTGCTTTGTTGAATTTGCGGTTGCATCGTCGTGTCAAGTTGCTGGTCTTAGAGTCTAGTCTTTTAGAGTTTCGAGTTCTGGTCATAAGTTGTCACGCCGCCGCCGCACCATCATCATCGCCTTGCCATCTACCACCATTGCTTATCCGCCACCGCTCTGAATCCGTATCTATATACCACCACCAATCCGTATCCATATACCACCGATCCGTACCATATACCACCACCGCTGCCATATCCTACCGCCATATATCCACCACCAATCCGAGTTCTTTTCATATTCGGTTGGTTTTAGAGATCCATATATTAAAAAAAAAGGAGTCTGGAGACCCCCGGGCAGTTTTTAGGCCAAAATTTCGGCAACCAAAAATATTTTTTCCCTATCCTATTTTTAGGCCCCGGGTAGTGTTTTGAGACACTCGCCATCATAGTGATTTTTTGTCGCACTTTTTCGTCGTCGTTGCCCTGATTTCCGAAAAAAAATAGTCAAAAAATTTTGTGCCCGTCCTGTCAGTTTGACCTGGGAAGAGTTTTGAGACACACGCCATTATAGAGATTTTTCGCAAAAAAAAAGAGGAGCGCAAAAAAAAGAGAGCGCAAAAAAAAAGAGCGAAAAAAAAATTTCCAGAGTGTGCTTTTCCCTTGTTTACGTGCAGCGCCGTGATTTTGTTAGTGTTCTAGGCTCGCGTCTCTAGCACGGTCTAGCCTAGGACCAGCACAGTACCGTCGTTGAGCGTTTATTCAACTTTGCATCTCTGAATTGATTATTGCTTACCATTTTGCTACCATATTATAAGCCTTCCCAGCTCCACATAAGTCTACATCGTGCGTTTGACTCTCCCTGGTAATCGCTATATCCAAGCTTTGAGAGTTTTTGACTACAACGGTTGCCGATCACCACCTGCTGCTGGGTAAGAACTGGTAAGAATTTGAGATTCGCTTGAAGGTTTTGTGACACACCACCATCACCACCACTTCTAGTAGTCTGCAGGATCATATTCTTTTGTGTTTCTATTGCTGCTAACCATGGCAGGTTCACAAGTCGATGAGACTGATTGGGAGAACATGACGAACAAGGCGTTGCATGATAAATTTCAGCAAATGATGAGTGGCCAGGTGGGAGATGTGCTAAACAGATTTGAAGAGGCTATGGAGAAGATAGATGCCGTGGAGAAGTCGTTCGAGACAAAGCTGGATAACAAGTTTACTGAATTACTCAAGCGTCTTCCCCAACCACCACCGGCTGCACATGTCGCACCTCTACAACAACAACAACCACATCTCCAACGCCGCCTTCCAAATCAAGTGGGACGGGCACAGCGCGTTCCAATTGAGACTGGTCAAAATTCGGGTGCTGCTGCACCTACTGTTGATGCTTCTTTGGCTCCTGCTCCTGCGGCGGCTGAGGAGGATGACGATTATGCGGGCGATTATGAGGATGAGGTTGATCAAAATCAGAACTACGTGCAGCCACCAGCACCACCACTAGCAGGTCGACCTCAGGTATATATTCGCAACGGTAGGCCGGCACCACCACCTCAGGTACGAGATCATGACCATCTCCCTAAACTGAAATTGAATATTCCACCATTTGAGGGTAGATATGTTCCTGATATATATCTTACTTGGGAGTTAGAAACTGAACAATGATTTACATGTTTACAATATCCTGAGGACAGACGTGTTCCTGCTGCTGTTTGTGCTTTCACTAGCTTTGCATGTGTTTGGTGGTCTGAACATTGTAGATTATATCCTGTTCCAGCTACTTGGGCTGCTTTGAAAACTGCTATGCGTACTCGTTGGGTTCCACCATATTATCAACGTGAATTACTTCAAAAATTGCAGCGTTTAAGACAAGGGAAAAATTCTGTAGAAGAATATTATCAGGAATTACAAACGGGCATGATTAGATGTGGTATTGTTGAGGAGAATGAAGCTATGCTTGCACGTTTTATGGGTGGATTAAATAAAGAGATTCAGACCATTCTAGAGTATAAGGATTATAATAATATCACTCGTTTATTCCATCTTGCTTGTAAAGCTGAACGTGAAGTGCAGGATCGACAGCCATTGGCGCAAACTAACTTTTCTGCAGGTCGACCTTCATCATGGACACCGCGTGCATCTTCTACTTCCACTTCACCATCACCTCCATCAGGTGTCACCTCCAGCCGTGATACAAGAAAGCAGGCACAACCACCACTCTCTGGCAAGAGCACACCTGCCGGGCCTGCGCAGAGCTCTTCTTTTTCCATGGCATCGACAGGGCACACAAGTGATATTATTTGTCGTCGTTGTAAGGGAAGAGGACATTTTGCGAGAGAATGCAAATCTCAGCGTGTAATGATTGCTACTGAGGATGGTGGGTATGAGTCCGCTAGTGACTATGATGAGGAGACTTTGGCTCTTATTACCCGTGAAGAACATGGTGGAGATGATTCTGAAAATGAGACGCAATACATGGCTCCTGAAGACGCTGACAGGTATGAATGTTTAGTTGCTCAACGTGTTTTGAGTGTGCAGGTCACACAAGCAGAGCAAAATCAGAGGCATAATTTGTTCCATACAAAGGGAGTTGTGAAGGAACGTTCTGTTCGCGTCATCATAGATGGAGGGAGCTGTAACAACTTGGCTAGCATGGAGATGGTGGAGAAGCTATCTCTCACCACAAGATCACATCCACATCCTTACTACATCCAATGGTTCAACAATAGCGGCAAGGTTAAGGTAACACGTACTGTTCGTGTGCATTTTAGTATCTCTACATATGCTGATTATGTTGATTGTGATGTGGTACCCATGCAAGCATGTTCCTTATTACTAGGTAGACCATGGCAATTTGATAAAAATTCTGTACACCATGGTAGAAACAATCAGTATACTCTTGTTCATAAGGATAAAAATATTACTTTGCTTCCTATGACTCCTGATTCCATTTTGAAAGATGACATTAATAGAGCTAATAAAGCAAAACAGGAGAAAAATAAGAGTGAAAATCAGATTGTGGCAAAGGAATTTGAGCAACAAATGAAACCTAATAATAAACCATCTAGTGTTGTTTCTGAAATTAAATTGGAAAGTGCATGTTTACTTGCCACAAAATCTGATATTGATGAGCTAGATTTCAGCAAATCTGTTTGCTATGCTTTTGTGTGCAAAGAGGCCTTATTTTCATTCGAGGACGTGCCTTCCTCTTTGCCCCCTGCTGTCACTAACATTTTGCAGGAGTTCGCTGACGTCTTCCCACAAGACGTGCCACCGGGATTACCACCTATTCGAGGGATTGAGCATCAAATTGACTTAATTCCCGGTGCATCGCTACCCAACCGTGCACCATACCGTACCAATCCAGAGGAGACGAAGGAGATTATGCGTCAAGTAGAGGAGCTGCTCGACAAAGGTTATATACGCGAATCTCTTAGTCCTTGTGCTGTTCCTATTATACTAGTGCCTAAAAAGGATGGTACGTCGCGTATGTGTGTTGATTGTAGAGGCATTAATAATATTACTATTCGTTATCGTCATCCTATTCCTAGGCTAGATGATATGCTTGATGAATTGAGTGGCTCTACAATATTCTCCAAAGTTGATTTGCATAGTGGATACCATCAAATTCGTATGAAATTGGGAGATGAATGGAAAACTGCATTTAAAACTAAGTTTGGTTTATATGAGTGGTTAGTCATGCCTTTTGGGTTAACTAATGCACCTAGTACTTTCATGAGACTAATGAACGAAGTTTTACGTGCTTTCATTGGATGATTTGTGGTAGTCTATTTTGATGATATACTGATTTATAGCAAATCTTTGGAAGAACATTTGGAACATTTACGTGCTGTTTTTATTGCTCTACGTGATGCACGTTTGTTTGGTAACCTTGGGAAGTGCACCTTTTGCACCGACCGAGTATCTTTTCTTGGCTATGTTGTTACTCCACAGGGAATTGAAGTTGATATAGCCAAGATTGAAGCTATTGAGAGTTGGCCGCAGCCCAAAACGGTCACACAAGTGCGGAGTTTTCTTGGACTCGCTGGTTTCTATAGGCGTTTTGTGAGAGATTTTAGCACCATTGCTGCACCTCTCAACGAGCTTACAAAGAAGGATGTGCCTTTTGTTTGGGGTACCGCACAGGAAGAAGCCTTCACGGTATTGAAAGATAAGTTGACACATGCTCCTTTACTCCAACTTCCTGATTTTAATAAGACTTTTGAGCTTGAATGTGATGCTAGTGGCATTGGATTAGGAGGTGTGTTATTACAAGATGGCAAACCTGTTGCATACTTTTCTGAAAAATTGAGTGGGCCTAGTCTGAATTATTCTAGTTATGATAAAGAACTATATGCTCTTGTTCGGACTTTAGAAACATGGCAACATTATTTATGGCCCAAAGAATTTGTTATACATTCTGATCATGAATCTTTGAAACATATTAAAAGTCAAGCTAAACTGAATCGTAGACATGCTAAATGGGTTGAATTCATTGAAACTTTCCCTTATGTCATTAAACACAAGAAGGGTAAAGAAAATGTTATTGCTGATGCATTGTCTCGTCGCTATACTATGCTTTCACAACTTGACTTCAAAATATTTGGTTTGGAGACCATCAAAGATCAATATGTGCATGATGCTGATTTTAAAGATGTATTGAAGAATTGTAAAGAAGGAAGAACCTGGAACAAGTTTGTCGTTAATGATGGATTTGTGTTCCGTGCTAACAAGCTATGCATTCCAGCTAGCTCTCTTCGTCTTTTGTTGTTGCAGGAGGCGCATGGAGGAGGATTAATGGGACACTTTGGCGTGAAGAAGACGGAGGACGTACTTGCTACACATTTCTTTTGGCCAAAGATGAGACGGGATGTTGAGCGTTTTGTTGCTCGTTGCACTACATGTCAAAAAGCTAAGTCACGACTCAATCCTCATGGTTTATATATGCCTTTGCCTGTACCTAGTGTTCCTTGGGAGGATATATCTATGGACTTTGTTTTAGGTTTACCTCGAACAAAGAAGGGGAGGGATAGCATATTTGTTGTCGTGGATAGATTCTCGAAAATGGCACACTTTATACCATGTCATAAAAGCGATGATGCTGTTAATGTTGCTGATTTGTTCTTTCGTGAAATTATTCGCTTGCATGGTGTGCCAAATACTATTGTTTCCGATCGTGATACTAAATTTCTTAGCCACTTTTGGAGATGTTTATGGGCAAAGTTGGGGACTAAACTGCTTTTTAGTACTACTTGTCACCCCCAAACTGATGGACAAACTGAAGTAGTCAATAGAACATTGTCTACTATGCTTAGGGCTGTTTTGAAGAATAATAAGAAAATGTGGGAAGAATGCTTGCCTCATATTGAGTTTGCTTATAATCGTTCATTGCATTCTACTACTAAGATGTGCCCTTTTCAAATTGTGTATGGTTTCCTACCTCGTGCACCTATTGATTTGTTGCCTCTTCCATCTTCGGAGAAGGTTAATTTTGATGCTAAACAACGTGCTGAATTGATCTTAAAAATGCATGAGTTAACTAAGGAAAACATTGAGCGTATGAATGCTAAATATAAACTTGCTGGAGATAAGGGTAGAAAACATGTTGTGTTTGCACCTGGAGATCTTGTTTGGTTACATTTGCGTAAGGATAGATTTCCTGATTTGCGCAAATCAAAGCTAATGCCACGTGCTGATGGTCCTTTTAAGGTGTTAGAGAAAATAAATGATAATGCATATAAACTTGAGCTGCCTGCAGATTTTGGGGTTAGTCCCACTTTTAACATTGCAGATTTGAAGCCTTATTTGGGTGAGGAAGATGAGCTTCCGTCGAGGACGACTTCATTTCAAGAAGGGGAGGATGATGAGGACATCAATACCATGGTTACACCCACAGCCCCTGCTGCTATACATACTGGACCAATTACTAGAGCTCGCGCACGCCAATTAAATTACCAGGTACTTTCGTTTCTTGGTAATGATTCTAATGCTCATGAGAATATGATGCTGCCTAAATTGGATACATTTGTTTTGCTTACAAATGAAGGGCCTAGCTTTGAGAAGGATGAACATTGGAGCAAGAACAAGCATGGAGATGATGGCATGCGCATGGGGAACAAGAACGGAGTTACAAGTGATGATTTCAGGACGTTGAAGCCACCATAATGCGTGCATGAAGCCTTGGACGAAATATACAAGATGCTACTTCATAACTTTCGTCCAGAGGCTATTCTAGGTGCTGCGTCACCTTATTATTGGGCCAGGCCCATGTAATTTCGAAATACATAAGTATAGGCTGTTTTTAGAGTCCGTATGTGTGGGGAAACAAGAGATAGGGTTGGTTTCGGACCCCTTCCTCAAGGGCCACGAAATTCCCTGCTCTTCCTCCATATATACAGCCCTTAGGGCGTCGTTTAGACTTTGGGTTTTGTTTAGATTAAAAGTTCGCCATAGCTGCAACTTCGTGTACTTTGTTTGTGTTCAGCAACCAGACAAAGGCGTCACAGAACTCCACCTTGACCAATAAAGCTTTCATCTTATATTCGCAATATCCAGATTGCAATCTCAGTTTCTTGCTTGTTCTTCGTTTGCTCGCAGGAAACAGACCCTCGTGGTCAGGTTGATCGTGCTCCGGCGTGGTCGATAACCTCTCGGAGTTGGTTTAGCGATTGCTAAGGCGCGACGTCCTCGCACGTTCGTAGTCGGATCGTCAAAGTCGACTTCCACCAAAGCGATATCCATCATCTCATCGAAAGACGGGACACCTTTGCCTCTATCACGTACTTGCTACACATTTCTTTTGGCCAAAGATGAGACGGGATGTTGAGCGTTTTGTTGCTCGCTGCACTACATCCCAAAAAGCTAAGTCACGACTCAATCCTCATGGTTTATATATGCCTTTGCCTGTACCTAGTGTTCCTTGGGAGGATATATCTATGGACTTTGTTTTAGGTTTACCTCGAACAAAGAAGGGGAGGGATAGCATATTTGTTGTCGTGGATAGATTCTCGAAAATGGCACACTTTATACCATGTCATAAAAGCGATGATGCTGTTAATGTTGCCGATTTGTTCTTTCGTGAAATTATTCGCTTGCATGGTGTGCCAAATACTATTGTTTCAGATCGTGATACTAAATTTCTTAGCCACTTTTGGAGATGTTTATGGGCTAAGTTGGGGACTAAACTGCTTTTTAGTACTACTTGTCACCCCCAAACTGATGGACAAACTGAAGTAGTCAATAGAACACTGTCTACAATGCCTAGGGCTGTTTTGAAGAATAATAAGAAAATGTGGGAAGAATGCTTGCCTCATATTGAGTTTGCTTATAATCGTTCATTGCATTCTACTACTAAGATGTGCCCTTTTGAAATTGTGTATGGTTTCCTACCTCGTGCACCTATTGATTTGTTGCCTCTTCCATCTTCGGAGAAGGTTAATTTTGATGCTAAACAACGTGCTGAATTGATCTTAAAAATGCATGAGTTAACTAAGGAAAACATTGAGCGTATGAATGCTAAATATAAACTTGCTGGAGATAAGGGTAGAAAACATGTTGTGTTTGCACCTGGAGATCTTGTTTGGTTACCTTTGCGTAAGGATAGATTTCCTGATTTGCGCAATCAAAGCTAATGCCACGTGCTGATGGTCCTTTTAAGGTGTTAGAGAAAATAAATGATAATGCATATAAACTTGAGCTGCCTGCAGATTTTGGGGTTAGTCCCACTTTTAACATTGCAGATTTGAAGCCTTATTTGGGTGAGGAAGATGAGCTTCCGTCGAGGACGACTTCATTTCTAGAAGGGGAGGATGATGAGGACATCAATACCATTGTTACACCCACAGGCCTGCTGCTATACATACTGGACCAATTACTAGAGCTCGCGCACGCCAATTAAATTACCAGGTACTTTTGTTTCTTGGTAATGATTCTAATGTTCATGAGAATATGATGCTGCCTAAATTGGATACATTTGTTTTGCTTACAAATGAAGGGCCTAGCTTTGAGAAGGATGAACATTGGAGCAAGAACAAGCATGGAGATGATGGCATGCGCATGGGGAACAAGAACGGAGTTACAAGTGATGATTTCAGGACGTTGAAGCCACCATAATGCGTGCATGAAGCCTTGGACGAAATATACAAGATGCTACTTCATAACTTTCGTCCAGAGGCTATTCTAGGTGCTGCGTCACCTTATTATTGGGCCAGGCCCATGTAATTTCGAAATACATAAGTATAGGCTGTTTTTAGAGTGCGTATGTGTGGGGAAACAAGAGATAGGGTTGGTTTCGGACCCCTTCCTCAAGGGCCACGAAATCCCCCCCCCTCTTCCTCCATATATACAGCCCTTAGGGCGTCGTTTAGACTTTGGGTTTTGTTTAGATTAAAAGTTCGCCATAGCTGCAACTTCGCGTACTTCGTTTGTGTTCAGCAACCAGACAAAGGCGTCACATAACTCCACCTTGATCAATAAAGCTTTCATCTTATATTCGCAATATCCAGATTGCAATCTCAGTTTCTTGCTTGTTCTTCGTTTGCTCGCAGGAAACAGACCCTCGTGGTCAGGTTGATCGTGCTCCGGCGTGGTCGATAACCTCTCGGAGTTGGTTTAGCGATTGCTAAGGCGCGACGTCCTCGCACGTTCGTAGTCGGATCGTCAAAGTCGACTTCCATCAAAGCGATATTCATCATCTCATCGAAAGACGGGACACCTTTGCCTCTATCATTTTGGATAGGCTTGCAAGAAAATAAAGAGCGCATAAATAAAAGCTAGGGGCTGTTTAGATGAAGACACAACTAAATTAGTTTTAGTAAAGAGCTTTTTGTTACGAGAAAGTTATTTGTCCCTAGGCAATCGATAACTAGACCGGTAATCATTATTGCAATTTTATTTGAGGGAGAGGCATAAGCTAACATACTTTCTCTACTTGGATCATATGCACTTATGATTGGAACTCTAGCAAGCATCCGCAACTACTAAAGATCATTAAGGTAAAACCCAAACATAGCATTAAAGTATCAACTCCTCTTTATCCCATACGCAAACAACCTACTTACTCGGGTCTGTGCTTCTGTCACTCACGCCACCCACCATAAGCAAATCATGAACATATTGCAAACCCTACAGCGGGGATCCCTCACGCTTGTGCGACACGGAGAGCACCATAGGGCAGCACCAATAATAAAACATGCAACTCAAACTAATCTTGATCATCAAATAGCCCATAGGACAAAACGGATCTACTCAAACATCATAGGATAGCCATACATCATTGGGAAATAATATATAGCGTTGAGCACCATGTTTAAGTAGAGATTACAGCGGGTAAGAGAGAGGTTGCACCGCTGCATAGAGGGGGGAAGAGTTGGTGATGATGGCGGTGAAGTTGTTGGTGAAGATTGCGGTGATGATGATGGCCACGGCGGCGTTCCGGCGCCACCGGAAGAGAAGGGGAAAGGGGGCCCCTTCGTCTTCTTATTCCTTGACCTCCTCCCTAGATGGGAGAAGGGTTTCCCCTCTGGTCCTTGGCCTCCATGGCGTGGGAGGGGCGAGAGCCCTCCGAGATTGGACCTGTCTCTCTGTCTCTCTCTGTTTCTGCGCTCTCCTCTGCTGCCCTTTCACCGTTTCGTGTATATACGGAGATCCGTAACTCCGATTGGATTGAAACCTTCGCCCAGATCTTTTTTCCAAAAAATTAGCTTTCTTGCGACCATAGAAGGGCATCAACCGCCTTACGAGTGGCCCACGAGGGTCAGGGGCGCGCCTGCCTAGAGTGGGCGTGGGCCCCACCCTCGTGGCCACCTCGGGAACCGTCTCGCGTTGATTTTACTTCCCAAAAATCACAAATATTCCAAAATAATTCTCCGTCCGTTTTTATCCCGTTTGGATTCCGTTTGATATGGGGTTTCTGCGAAACATAAAACATGCAACAGACAGGAACTGGCACTGGGCACTGGATCAATATGTTAGTCCCAAAAATAATATAAAAAGTTGCCAAAAGTATATGAAAGTTGTAGAATATTGGCATGGAACAATCAAAAATTATAGATATGACGGAGACGTATCAGCTGATACGTCTCCGTCATATCTATAATTTTTGATTGTTCGATGCTATTATATTATCTGTTTTGGATGTTTATGGGCTTTATTAAACACTTTTATATTATTTTTGGGACTAACCTATTAACCCAGAGCCCAGTGCCAGTTCTTGTTTTTTCCCTTGTTTCAGTGTTTCGAAGAAAAGGAATATCAAACGGAGTCGAAACGGAATGAAATCTTCTGGAGAAGTTATTTTTGGAAAGAAAGCAATCCGCGGGACTGGGAATCCACGTCAAGAAAACAACGAGGAAGGCACGAGGCAGGGGGGCGCGCCCACCCCCCTGGGCGCGCCCTCCACCCTCGTGGGGCCCTCGTGGCTCCCCTGACGTATTTCTTCCGCCTATATATATCCATATACCCTAAAACCTTTGGGGAACAGAAGAGATCGGGAGTTCCGCCGCCGCAAGCCTCTGTAACCACCAAAAACCAATCGGGACCCTGTTCCGGCACCCTGTCGGAGGGGGATCCCTCACCGGTGGCCATCTTCATCATCCCGGCGCTCTCCATGACGAGGAGGGAGTAGTTCACCCTCGGGGCTGAGGGTATGTACCAGTAGCTATGTGTTTGATCTCTCTTTCTCGTGTTCTTGATTTGGCACGATCTTGATGTATCGCGAGCTTTGCTATTATAGTTGGATCTTATGATGTTTCTCCCCCCTCTACCCTCTTGTAATGGATTGAGTTTTCCCTTTGAAGTAATCTTATTTGATTGAGTCTTTAAGGATTTGAGAACACTTGATGTATGTCTTGCGTGGGATAACCGTGGTGACAATGGGTTATTCTATTGATTCACTTGATGTATGTTTTGGTGACCAACTTGCGGGTTCCGCCCATGAACCTATGCATAGGGGTTGGCACAAGTTTTCATCTTGACTCTCCGGTAGAAACTTTGGGGCACTCTTTGAGGTTCTATGTGTTGGTTGAATAGATGAATCTGATATTGTGTGATGCATATCGTATAATCATACCCACGGATACTTGAGGCGACATTGGAGTATCTAGGTGACATTAGGGTTTTGTTGATGTGTGTCTTAAGGTGTTATTTTACTATGAACTCTAGGGCTGTTTGTGACACTTAGAGGAATAGCCCAATGGATTGATCGGAAAGAATAACTTTGAGGTGGTTTCGTACCCTACCATAATCTCTTCGTTTGTTCTCCGCTATTAGTGACTTTGGAGTGACTCTTTGTTGCATGTTGAGGGATAGTTTTATGATCCAATTATGTTATTATTGTTGAGAGAACTTGCACTAGTGAAAGTATGAACCCTAGGCCTTGTTTCCTAGCATTGCAATACCGTTTGTGCTCACTTTTATCATTAGTTACCTTGCTGTTTTTATATTTTCAGATTACAAAAACCTATATCTACTATCCATATTGCACTTGTATCACCATCTCTTCACCGAACTAGTGCACCTATACAATTTATCATTGTATTGGGTGTGTTGGGGACACAAGAGACTCTTTGTTATTTGGTTGCAGGGTTGCTTGAGAGAGACCATCTTCATCCTACGCCTCCCACGGATTGATAAACCTTAGGTCATCCACTTGAGGGAAATTTGCTACTGTCCTACAAACCTCTGCACTTGGAGGCCCAACAACGTCTACAAGAAGAAGGTTGTGTAGTAGACATCTCTTTTCTGGCGCCGTTGCCGGGGAGGCTAGGTAAGTGGCACTCACACCCCGTCAACTAAGCTCTTTTCTCGCGCCGTTGCCGGGGAGGTGAGTGCTTGAAGGTATATCTTTAGATCTTGCAATCGAATCTTTTTGTTTCTTGTTTTATCACTAGTTTAGTTTATAAAGGAAAACTACAAAAAATGGAATTAAGGGTGCCTCAAATGCTTCATCTTTTTAATGTCTTTCGTGAAAATGATGGGAAGGAAAATTGTGCTCAAGTACTAGAAGAAGAATTACATAGAATGCTTGGCATAAAATATGTGAATGATGAGCATGATTGCAATGTTGTTAGTATGAATTCCTTGAATATCCATGATGCTAATGATATGCAAAGCCACAAGCTTGGGGAAGCTATGTCTGATGAAGATGATATTTTTTGTCCCCCAAGCTTTGATGAGCAAATTTACTATGATGAAAACATGCCTCCTATCTGTGATGATTATTGTGATGACACGTATGCTATAAAGAATAATGATAACCATGAAACTTGTCATCTCGATCTTAATTTTCAATCATATGATAGCTATTTTGTTGAGTTTGCTCCCACTACTATTGATGCTTTAGGTGCTGGTTATATTGTTGAATTCATTCATGATGCTACTGAAAGTTATTATGAGGGAGGAATGTATGCTTGTAGGAATTGCAATAATATCAAGTTTCCTGTCTATGTGCTTAAAATCTTGAAGTTATGCTTGTTTTACCTTCCTATGCTAGTTGATTATTGTTCCCATAAGTTGTTTGCTCACAAAATCCCTATGCATAGGAAGTGGGTTAGACTTAAATGTGCTAGTCATATTCTTCATGATGCTCTCTTTATGTTTCAATTCTTATCTTTTATGTGAGCATCATTGAAATCATCATGCCTAGCTAGGGGCGTTAAACGTTAGCGCTTGTTGGGAGGCAACCCAATTTTATTTTAGTTTCTTTATTTTTGGTTCTGTTTAGTAATAAATAATCCATTCAGCCTCTGGTTAGATGTGGTTTTATGTTTTAATTAGTGTTTGTGCCAAGTAGAACCTTTGGGAAGACTTGGGTGAAGTCTTTATGATCATGCTGTAAAAAACAGAAACTTTAGCGCTCACGAGATTAGCTTCAACTTTTTACTTGAGGGTGCTATTTCGTTGATTCTTTTTGCATATGATTACTAGACAAACTCCTCGGGTACACCAATTTATTTTAGAATTGTTGGAGTTCCAGAAGTATACGTTTGATACAGATTACTACAGATTGTTCTGTTTTTGACAGATTCTGTTTTTCGTGTGTTGTTTGCTTATTTTGATGACTCTATGGCTAGTAAAATAGTTTATAAACCATAGAGAAGTTGGAATATAGTAGGTTTAACACCAGTATAAATAAAGAATGAGTTCATTACAGTACCTTGAAGTGGTGTTTTGCTTTTCTTTCGCTAACGGAGCTTACGAGTTTTCTGTTGAGTTTTGTGTTGTGAAGTTTTCAAGTTTTGGGTAAGGATTTCGATGGACTATGGAATAAGGAGTGGCAAGAGCCTAAGCTTGGGGATGCCCAAGGCATCCCAAGGTAATATTCAAGGATAACCAAGAGCCTAAGCTTGGGTATGCCCCGGATGGCATCCCCTCTTTCGTCTCCGTTCATCGGTAACTTTACTTGGAGCTATATTTTTATTCACCACATGATATGTGTTTTGCTTGGAGCGTCATGTCATTTTATTTTCTTTAGCTTTGCTTGTTGTTTGAATAATATACCAAGATCTGAGATTCTTAAATGTTAGAGAGTCTTCACATAGTTGCATAATTATTCGACTACTCATTGATCTTAACTTATATCTTTCGGAGTAGTTTGTCATTTGCTCTAGTGCTTCACTTATATCCTTTTAGAGCACAATGGTGGTTTTATTTTGAAGAAATAGATGAACTATCATGCTTCACTTATATTATTTTGAGAGTCTTAAACAGCATGGTAATTTGCTTAATCCTAATATGTTAGGTATTCAAGACTAGTAAAAACTTTCTTATGAGTGTGTTGAATACTAAGAGAAGTTTGATGCTTGATGATTGTTTTGAGATATGGAGGTAGTGATATTAAAGTTGTGCTAGTTGAGTAGTTGTGAATTTGAGAAATACTTGTGTTGAAGTTTGCAAGTCCCGTAGCATGCACGTATGGTAAACGTTATGTAACAAATTTGAAACATGAGGTGTTCTTTGATTGTCCTCCTTATGAGTGCCGGTTGGGGACGA
The DNA here is from genome assembly GCF_018294505.1 of Triticum aestivum. Taxonomy (NCBI): domain Eukaryota; kingdom Viridiplantae; phylum Streptophyta; class Magnoliopsida; order Poales; family Poaceae; genus Triticum; species Triticum aestivum. The sequence continues at coordinate 104,615 of NW_025225118.1, read as the reverse complement.
GTGATGGTCTTTTCCTACCAATCTATTCCCCTAGGAGCATGCGCGTAGTGCTTGGTTTTTGATGACTTATAGATTTTTGCAGTAAGTATGTGAGTTCTTTATGACTAATGTTGAGTCCATGGATTATACGCACTCTTACCCTTCCATCATTGCTAGCCTCTTCGGTACCGTGCATTGCCCTTTCTCACATTGAGAGTTGGTGCAAACTTCGCCGGTGCATCCAAACCCCGTGATATGATACGCTCTTTCACACATAAACCTCCTTATATCTTCCTCAAAACAGCCACCATACCTACCTATTATGGCTTTTCCATAGCCATTCCGAGATATATTGCCATGCAACTTTCCACCGTTCCGTTTATCATGACATGTTCATCATTGGCATATTGCTTTGCATGATCATGTAGTTGACATAGTATTTGTGGCAAAGCCACCGTTCATAATTCTTTCATACATGTCACTCTTGGTTCATTGCATATCCCGGTACACCGCCGGAGGCATTCATATAGAGTCATACTTTGTTCTAGTATCGAGTTGTAATCATTGAGTTGTAAATAAATAGAAGTGTGATGATCATCATTTTCTAGAGCATTGTACCAAGTGAGGTAAAAAAATAAAATAAAAAAGAGAAAGGCCATAAAAAAAGAGAAGGCCCAAAAAAATGAGAGAAAAAGAGAGAAGGGACAATGTTACTATCCTTTTACCATGCTTGTGCTTCAAAGTAGCACCATAATCTTCATGATAGAGAGTCTCTTGTTTTGTCACTTTCATATACTAGTGGGAATTTTTCATTATAGAACTTGGCTTGTATATTCCAACAATGGGCCTCCTCAAGTGCCCTAGGTCTTCGTGAGCAAGCAAGTTGGATGCACACCCACTTAGTTTCTTTTGTTGAGCTTTCATATATTTATAGCTCTAGTGCATCCGTTGCATGGCAATCCCTACTCCTTGGATTAACATCAATCGATGGGCATCTCCATAGCTCATTGATTAGCCTCGTTGATGTGAGACTTTCTCCTTTTTTGTCTTCTCTACATAACCCCATCATCATATTCTATTCCACCCATAGTGCTATATTCATGGCTCACGCTCATGTATTGCGTGAAGGTTGAAAAAGTTTGAGATTACTAAAGTATGAAACAATTGCTTGGCTTGTCATCGGGGTTGTGCATGATGAGAGCATTCTTGTGTGACGAAAATGGAGCATGACTAAACTATATGATTTTGTAGGGATGAACTTTCTTTGGCCATGTTATTTTGAGAGGACATAATTGCTTAGTTAGTATGCTTGAAGTATTCTTACTTTTATGTCAATATGAACTTTTATCTTGAATCTTTCGGATCTGAATATTCATACCACAATTAAGAAAAATTACATTGAAAGTATGCCAAGTAGCATTCCACATCAAAAATTTTGTTTTTATCATTTACCTACTCGAGGACGAGCAGGAATTAAGCTTGGGGATGCTGATACGTCTCCAACGTATCTATAATTTTTGATTGTTCCATGCTATTATATTATCTGTTTTGGATGTTTATAGGCTTTATTAAACACTTTTATATTATTTTTGGGACTAACCTATTAACCCAGAGCCCAGTGCCAGTTCCTGTTTTTTCCCTTGTTTCAGTGTTTCGAAGAAAAGGAATATCAAACGGAGTCGAAACGGAATGAAATCTTCTGGAGAAGTTATTTTTGGAAAGAAAGCAATCCGGGGGACTTGGAGTCCACGTCAAGAAAGCAACGAGGAAGGCACAAGGCAGGGGGCGCGCCCACCCCCCTGGGCGCGCCCTCCACCCTCGTGGCTCCCCTGACGTATTTCTTCAGCCTATATATATATCCATATACCCTAAAACCTTTGGGGAACAGAAGAGATCGGGAGTTCCGCCGCCGCAAGCCTCTGTAGCCACCAAAAACCAATCGGGACCCTGTTCCGGCACCCTGCCAGAGGGGGGATCCCTCACCGGTGGCCATCTTCATCATCCCGGCGCTCTCCATGACGAGGAGGGAGTAGTTCACCCTTGGGGCTGAGGGTATGTACCAATAGCTATGTGTTTGATCTCTCTCTCTCGTGTTCTTGATTTGGCACGATCTTGATGTATCGCGAGCTTTGCTATTATAGTTGGATCTTATGATGTTTCTCCCCCCTCTACCCTCTTGTAATGGATTGAGTTTTCCCTTTGAAGTAATCTTATCGGATTGAGTCTTTAAGGATTTGAGAACACTTGATGTATGTCTTGCGTGGGATAACCGTGGTGACAATGGGTTATTCTATTGATTCACTTGATGTATGTTTTGGTGACCAACTTGCGGGTTCCGCCCATGAACGCATAGGGGTTGGCACACGTTTTAGGATAGCCATACATCATTGGGAAATAATATATAGCGTTGAGCACCATGTTTAAGTAGAGATTACAGCGAGTAAGAGAGAGGTTACACCGCTGCATAGAGGGGGGAAGAGTTGGTGATGATGGAGGTGAAGTTGTTGGTGAAGATTGCGGTGATGATGATGGCCACGGTGGCGTTCCGGCGCCACCGGAAGAGAAGGGGAAAGGGGGCCCCTTCGTCTTCTTCTTCCTTGACCTCCTCCCTAGATGGGAGAAGGGTTTCCCCTCTGGTCCTTGGCCTCCATGGCGTGGGAGGGGCGAGAGCCCCTCCGAGATTGGATCTGTCTCTCTGTCTCTCTCTGTTTCTGCACTCTCCTCTGCTGCCCTTTCACCGTTTCGTGTATATATGGAGATCCGTAACTTCGATTGGATTGAAACCTTCGCCCAGATCTTTTTCCAAAAATTAGCTTTCTTGCGGCCGAAGAAGGGCATCAACCGCCTTACGGGTGGCCCACGAGGGTCAGGGGCGCGCCTGCCTGGAGTGGGCGTGGGCCCCACCCTCGTGGCCACCTCGGGCACTGTCTCGCGTTGATTTTACTTCCCAAAAATCACAAATATTCCAAAATAATTCTCCACCCGTTTTTATCCCGTTTGGATTCCGTTTGATATGGGGTTTCTGCGAAACATAAAACATGCAACAGACAGGAACTGGCACTGGATCAATATGTTAGTCCCAAAAATAATATAAAAAGTTGCCAAAAGTATATGAAAGTTGTAGAATATTGGCATGGAACAATCAAAAATTATAGATACGACGGAGACGTATCATTCGGCCATTGAGCCGATGATGACCTACCGGGCCATCGAAAACCCCCTTCGCATCAAGTCCGAACACTCCAAGCAGATGGATCTGGCAGAGTTTTTGTCCTTGAACGAGCTCCTAGATCGCATCGCCGCTTTGGGAATCGCCATAGATTATGATCGGATCGGGCCTAAAACCGATCAAGGAGAAATCAAAACTCCACCGGTCACCCACCAGACAGTGGTAGTCGAGGAGCAGGATGGCGAGTCTTCGTCTATATCGAAGACGGACTAAGTTCGGATCGCCGATCAGGAAGAACCGGATGCCCACTAGCGAAAAGATGCGACCAGCCCTCCGAACATAGAATCGGACGGCAGTCCTAAACAATCATAAGATACTCCGGAGCCCAGACTATTGAGTCTGGAAGGTCTTCAGACTCCGGATAATCGGTCAGGTCAGGGTTCGGATTTAATTCCACCCACCCACCCGGACATAGATGCTCTCATGAACATAAAACAACAGTCTCAGGAAACGGTCCACCACTTCTGGGCCAGATTCCTCCTTGTCGAAAACAGGGCAAAAGATTGTCGCGACGAGGACGCGATATCAGCGTTCTGCAACAATTGAGCGGACGAAGGAATCCTCAACGCCATCAATCACCACCGCATACTGAAGTTCACTGACTTAGCAACTATCATACAGAAGTACATCGCGATGGAAAGCGCCTGGAAAACTCAGGCAGCTTGCTGGGAACCGTCGGCCCCAACTCAACTCCTCCTACGGGCGAAGAGGACGCACCCCCGCGGCATGCCCAGTCCAACAGTCAAGAAACATAAACCTATTACGCGGCACGACACCGTTCTGGAGGGATGGCTCGATGGCCCATGCAAAATACACACAACACCAGATACCGTGGCAACCCACAGCTTTAGAGCTTGTTGGATACCCGGCAGGTAGCCAAGAGCGGCGAGGACATCCTTATCAAGGACACCCCAGAACAGCACCCTCAAGAAAACAACGACACAAGAGTATTGATGGTCTTCCAGACATTCGCTTCAAACAACAAGCGCAAAAGGGCACTTCGCGACCTCGCCGAAGTCTGCCAAATCGCTGCAATAAACCCTTGGAACGACACGACTATAACATTTAATGCCGGTGACGAACCGAAGTACAGGACAGTCCGAGTGCTAGCCGCATTAGTCCTCAATCCCGTCGTGGACGGGTTTCGACTTACCAAGGTCCTCATGGACGGCGGCAGCGGACTAAACCTCATTTATGAGGACACACTCCATAAAATGGAAATAGACAGGAGCTGCATCAAGACAAGTAGCACAACCTTCCGAGGAAACATTCCCAGTTGAGAGGCGCGATGCGCGGGAAAAATCACACTTGACGTGGTATTCGGCAAGCCGGAGAATTATCGGTTCGAAGAAATCACTTTCCAAGTGGCCCTTGTCAGCAGCGGATACCACGCCCTGTTGGGGCGGGATGCTTTTACACGCTTCCAATCTATACCTCATTACGGGTATATGAAGCTCAAAATGCCCGGACAAAACAGTATAATCACTCTCGTCAGTGATCCGGACATAGCACTCCGCGCTGAAAACAAAACCGCATCCCTGGCCCTTGAGGCGCTATCCGAAGCCCTCGCGGCCAAAGAATTAACCGCACTACGCTCCACGGTGGACAGGGACGATGTGATCCTCGACAAACGCCCCAAATCCACCTCATTCAAACCAGCAGAAGAAATAGTCAAATTCCAGGTCCACCCAACAGACCCCAAGAAGACAGGATCTATCGGAGCGCAACTGAACCCAACAGTTGACGCCGCACTACGAGAATTCCTGCGCGAAAACTGGGACATATTTGCCTGGCACCCTTCAGATATGCCAGGGATCCCACGCAAGCTGGCCAAACATAGCCTCAATGTATTAAAGGGATTTAAACCGGTCAAGCAAACACTGCGGCGCTTTTCCGAACCCAAGCGACAAGCCATGGGGGAGGAGCTGGCCAAGCTTATCGAAGCCGGATTCATTAGAGAAATCAAACATCCGGACTGGTTGGCAAACCTGGTGATGGTACCAAAGAAGGACAAATCCTGGCGCCTGTGTGTCGATTTCAAAGACCTCAACAAGGCTTGCCCTAAGGATCCCTTCCCCTCCCCCGCATTGATCAAATGATTGACGCCACCACAGGACACAACTCACTGTGTTTCCTCGATGCATATTCCGGATACCATCAAATCAAAATGAAGGAGTTCGATCAAGCTGCAACAACATTTATTACCCCATATGGGCCATTCTGCTTCAACACAATGCTTTTCGGGCTCAAGAATGCCGGCGCCACATACCAACGCATGATTCAAACATGCCTGGAGAAGCAGATCGGCAAGACAGTAGAAGCTTACATCGATGACGTCGTCATCAAAACTAGGCACGTCGAAACACTAATAGACGACTTACATCTTACATTCGACAACCTCCGTGCGTATGACATTAAACTCAACCCGGAAAAGTGTGTCTTCGGCGTCCCCGCTGGAAAACTACTGGGCTTCATCGTTTCCAATAGAGGAATAGAAGCAAATCCAGCAAAAATCCGAGCTCTGTCACAGTTGGCTACGCCAACAGACCTCAAACAAGTCCAAAAACTAGCTGGTTGCATGGCAGCGTTAAGTCACTTTATCTCCAGATTAGGAGAAAAGGCACTGCCACTCTATCGCCTCTTACGACGCACCGATAACTTCGAATGGACACACGCGACGACTACCGGACTGGAGGAAATAAAGGACCTCATAGCAAGCAACCCAATTCTGGCCGCACCAAACGCTGGCGAACCCATGTTGCTATACATATCGGCAACACATCAGGTGGTGAGTGCCGTGCTCGTCGTCGAACGAGAACAGGACGGACACAAATTCCCACTTCAAAAACCAGTATACTATCTATCTACTGTCCTCACACCATGCAAATCCCGATACCCCCATTACCAAAAGATAGCATACGCGGTCTTCATGGCATCCCGAATGCTACGACACTACTTTCAGGAGTGTTCAATCACGGTGGCTTCTGAAGTCCCACTCAATGACATAATAAACAACCGCGATGCCACGAGACGGATCACCAAATGGGCCATAGAGCTACTTCCATTTGACATAACATACAAGCCACGTCGAGCCATCAAATCCCAAGTACTGGCTGACTTCGTCACCGAATGGACGGAGGCCGAACTCCCTAAAGAGTACGGCACATATTCCAATTGGGTTATGTATTTTGACGGCTCCAAAATGCTGGTGGGGCTAGGAGCGGGAGTCGTGTTAACATCCCCCACGGTTGATGTCGTCCAGTATGTACTCCAAATACTATACACAGACTCCAACAACCCAGCCGAATACGAGGACCTATTGCATGGTCTTCGGATGGCCGTATCCATGGGCATACAACGCCTAGAGGTGCGCGGGGATTCAAACCTCGCAATATCTCAAATAAACGGAGACTTTGATGCCAAAGATCCATAGATGGCAGCTTAGCGTAATGCCGTCTTAAAATATCGGCTCAGTTTGAGGGGCTCGAATTTCATCACGTCGCCCGGGAGAGTAATCAGGCAGCGGACGTCCTTGCTCGCATCGGCGCCAAGCACGACCCCGTTCCACCCAACATTTTCCTCGGAAGGCTTTTCAAGCCATCCGTGGTGTGGGAAGGGGAGGGCGGCAACAACAGTCCAGATTCAAATACAACCCCAAATCCCGAACACACCGATAGCTTCGGGGGCTCACCACCGAAATAACACCGTCGGCCCATCTCATTATGGCAGACATTGCCCCATGGACCGAACCCTTCTTGGCCTACATAAATAGGATGGAGCTTCCCGAAGAACAGAATGAGGCTCGCCGCATTGTCCGGCGTTCAAAAGCCTACAAGGTTCACGACGGAGAGCTCTACAAGAAAAGTACTACCGGATTACTTCAAAGATGTATCTCCAAGGAAGAGGGGCGACAGCTTTTAGCAGAAATTCACGCTGGTCTCGGCGGACACCACGCCACAGCTCGGGCCCTTGTTAGCAAAGCCTTCCGTACTGGGTTTTATTGGCCGGCAGCCCAAGCAGACACGCAGGACCTTGTCCAACGCTGCGTCGGATGCCAACTCTTCGCCAACCAAAGCCACATGCCCCCAACTGCCTTACAAACTATCCCCATTACTTGTCTTTTCGCGGTCTGGGGACTGGACATGGTTGGACCCCTTAAAGGGGGAAGCCATAAGAAAAAATATCTGTTGGTCATGGTGGACAAATTCACTAAGTGGATAGAGGCTAAACCGGTCAGAACGGCTGAGTCCGGCCCGGTGATAAAATTCATATCCGGTGTTGTGCACCGTTATGGTGTCCCACACAGCATCATCACCGACAACGGCTCTAATTTCACAGCCTACGAGGTAAAAACCTGGTGTACTAATCTTGGCATTAAACTCGATTACGCCTCCGTCTACCACCCGCAAACCAACGGTCAAGTCGAACGAGCCAATGGTCTTATTATGAGCGGCATCAAACCCAGACTAGTGCGGTCTTTGAGAGAATCAGACAAGCACTGGGTTGAGGAGCTCGACTCCGTACTCTAGGGGCTGCGGACCACACCCAACCGTACTACCGGATACACACCTTTCTTCATGGTGTATGGCGCGGAGGCTGTATTGCCCTGCGATATTATCCACGACTCACCTCAAGTGCGTATGTACAAAGAGAGAGAAGCCGAGCTTCATCGGCAGGACAACCTAGATGCCCTGGAAGAGGAGCGTGATGTCGCAAAAGCTCGTTCAGCATTTTACCACCAGCAGGCCCGAAGATATCAAAGCAGAGAAGTACGGGCCAAGACCTACAACATTGGCGAACTCGTTCTACGCCTGCCGGAGAAGAAAAAGGACAAACTCAAGCCCAAATGGGAGGGTCCCTTCATAATTGACGAAGTTCTCACCGGAGGGGCGTACCGTCTTCGCGATGCATCAGACAATCGCCTCGAGCCGAACCCCTGGAACGCGGCCAGACTCCGAAGATTCTATGCCTAGCGCCGAACTCCTTGTTCGTCTCCTTCTCCCCTGTAGTTTCCATTATTCTTTCTCTCTTTTTGGATTACTTTTTTCTTTCTGGCTTTAAAACTTTCGTACGGCTAGACCGCACACCCCTGACGCATACATCTTTAAATATGTACGTCCATCATACCTGGGGGCTTCTTGGACAGAAGCTTTTTATTATTATTCCTTGAGCATCAAGCTCTTCACATATGAGTTTTTCCATATGTACCTTTTCTTCGCCACTATATGTATCGATATGACTTAAGTTTTGGCCAAGCTGGGTTGCCTGGCTCCTGTGCTTAGGCCCTACGTTCCCGTTAGTTCGGCTAGGGCATAAAGGGAGCACCTCTGCGATTGTTGCTGCCGGGTCATCCAGATGTGTACCTCATACTGGGTGAAGCAGAAAGCTAGTGTTCTTAAGGGAATATTCGGTCGGTGAATTAAAGATGTTTTTTGCACTCACTCCATTATGAACCCCCAGAAACTATACACACTGTGATTTTCACATCACAATTCGGACATGTATACTAATGCATGCACACCCAGGGAAAGGAACCCTTAATGGAACTATTGATGAGGACATGACTACCTTGGATACGACCAAAAATATTGCATACATGCATATTTATCAGGTGATTTCTAGTGCAAACTATTCAATAATCTATTTATGTTATCCAGAACAAAAATACTTCACACACTTTTGTGTTTTGTCTAATTGCAGGTGTATGAGACATTTGTACAATCCACATATGAATATAAGGCCAAAGGAGAAGTTTAGGTTCTGTTCAAAAAGTCCTCTCACGTCACTTTTGGGCCAAGAGAAGATAGAGTCCAAGTCTCTCACGTTCTGGATTCAGATTCGGACTGCACAGACATACCTGACTCAAAACGCCAACAACTTTTTCATACGGACTCCGAATTGGGTGATTCTTTTTTTGTTGGAAACTAGATTTCGTGGTCTTTCCAACCCAATTGGATTCACCTTTAAATTCGTCCAGAGCATTGAGTTATGGTCGAAACAATCTGACGTTGCACTAGAATCCGAGTCAAACTACAAGTCCAAAGGTGTTGCATCACCTCCACTTGGGCCCATGAGCCTTGTACGACCTAGGGTTGGTTTTAGGCTGCCTTGGGACGTCCTCCCACCTCCTTGGTCGCCACCCCTTGCTCCTATATAAGTAGATCCATCTAGTAGCTTTTTCCTTGGGATTTGTTTAGTTAAAAGTTAGCCATTGCAACTTCGTGTACTTCGTTTGTGTCCAACGACCAGACCAAGACCGCTTACGGATCCCCACCATTATCAATACTTCATATATATTCGCAATATTCAGATTGCTTTATCATATTCTTGCTCGTTCTTTGATTGCTTGCAGGAATAGACCTTCGTGGTCAGGCTGATCGTGCTTCCGGCATCGTCAGTAAACTCAGGAGATTGGTTTAGCGATTGCTAAGGCGCAACGTCGTGCACGTTTGTAGTCGGATCGTCAAAGTCGACTCCACCAAATCGATAGTTATCATCTCATCGAAAGATCGGGACACCCTCGCCTCTATCAAGTGGTATCAGTTTTCAGGTTGCTCGGTGAGAATTTCCAGCTTCCCCTAGATTAGATTTATTTTCTTACCTATTGTCCAAGAAAAAGCCACAAAAAAGTTAGATCTATTCATCCTTTTGTCCAAGCCAGTCTGAGCCTTTGCAATTTTCTATTCATTGTTTGCATTATTGAATTATCGGTTGCATCGTCGTGTCGAGTTGCTGGTCTTAGGGTCTAGTTCGTTAGAGTTTCGAGTTCTGTTCACATTAGTCACGTCGCCGCTGCATCGTTATCCCTTCCGCTGTCCACCACACCATCCATCAAATTCCACCACGTGCTACCCATAGTTCATTGTCACAATCATAGTTGAGGTCGTTCACATCTTCGCTTGATCCAATCTGCATCTTATCTAGTTTGTCTTGGAAAGAGGGAGAGAAAAAAAGATAGAGAAAAAAAAGAGAGAAAAAAGAAAGAAAAAGAAGTCAGAAAAAAAGAGAAAGAAAAAAAGTGTGAGGAAAAAAAAAGAGAAGAAAAAAAACAAAATTCGGATCTATCTAGACTCGATCTCGTAGTTGAATTCGGATTGGAATCTGTTTTGTGCACTGTTTAGTAAAACAGGCATAACTTCCTCATATGAAGTCCGTTTTGACTCCGCAAGTACTCAAATGAGAGCTAGCGACGAGCCGCATCTAAATAGTTGCAGAGACTAGTTCAATATTTGACACCTCAAAATCATCTTCTAAATAGGTCTTTTTGCCCTCCGAAGTTCGCGGACACAGCTTATTTCAGTTTTTCAAGCCAGTTTTAGAATTCTTTGACTCCTCATATCAACTCGGAATTGAGTGATTCTTTTTGCATTGGAAAGCTTGAGTTAGTAGCATTCTTTGAAAAAAAAATCAGAAAATTGGCACAAACTTTTCAAGAGGAAAGTTGGAGAGAGTTGTTGTATATCCTGCTTGGCAGTTGTTTTTCATCATTATCTTTACTGCCGTTGTGATCTTCACTTATATCTTGCTGTCCAGAGCTACTTAGTATTCTTCATTGATGCTAGTTGTGCTACGCCGTGACCTCATTAGTGTTCTAGGCTCGCGTCTCTAGTCCGGTCTAGCCTAGGACCAGCACAGTACCGTCGTTGAGCGTTTATTCAACATTGCATCTCTGAATTGATTATTGCTAATATTTTGCTACCATATATAGCCAACCCAGCTCCACATATTTCTACACCGTGTATACGTACGTTCCCCTGGCAATCGCTTTACTCAATCTTTTGAGTTATTTGACACCGCTGGTTGCCTGTCACCACCTGCTGCTTGGTAAGAACTTGTAAGATATTGATTTTTGCTTTACTGTGAGCGCTTTACCACCACATCCTAGTAGTTCATAGGAACATTATTCTTGAATTTTGTTTCTTGTTTCTACTAATCATGACAGGATCTAGAGTCAATTCATGGGGTTTGTCGATCGTGGGAGATGTGCCATCACCTATGCAAATACCACAACCGTCACGAGAGGTGCACAAACATCCAAATGCACATGATCAGGTTAATGTTTCTATACCACCATTTAATGGCCGTTTTAGACCTGCTTTATATATTGAATGGGAGTTTGACCTAAATAATAAATTTTCTTCCAATAATTTTGATGTACGTAAAAAAGTTAAGGTTGCGGTTGGTTCTTTCACTGGTTATGCTGTAGTTTGGTGGAGTGAATATTGTCGGTTACACCCTAATGATATACCTACTACTTGGGATGATTTGAAACTTGCCATGCGACATACATTCGTTCCCGCTTATTATACTCGTGACATGATTACAAAGTTGCAACATTTAAAACAAGGTAGTGACACCGTAACGAAATATTATGATACTTTACAAACTACCTTGCTGCATTCCTCTTTAGAAGAAAGTGAAGAAGATTTTATGGATAGATTTTGGGGAGGATTAAATCGTGACATTCAGGAGATACTAATTCATGAAGAGTGTTATCCTATGGACCATTTGTTTCATCTTGCTTGCAAAGCTGAACAGGAAATAAAACGACGTGTTGCGCACAAGGAGAACAAGCGCGAGATGCACATTCCAAGAGTTGATACGGTTGTCCCTTCAACTACTAAGCATACTATGACAACCACATCCGTTGTTGTGACGACTACATCACCTCCACCATGTGACACATCATCACCGAGAGTGCCTACATCATCTGAGTTGATCATAAGAGGTAATGACAAAGGTACTAATCTTCCACTTCCACATGAGTATGATGAATGTCTTGTCAATTTAAGTGCACCATGCGGTGAGCTACCCACTACTTTGATCACACCAGCTACCTTAGAGGACTATGTTGATGATTTGACTTTGCCATGTGATCAAACAATTTTGAGTGAGCCCATTGAATTAACTATCGATGCAAAAGAATCAAGTGAATCAGGGAATAAATCAGATTTGGATCAAATATGTTTGAAAATAATTGTGCCAATGTTTAATCATTTTGATATGACCTCTAATCTTGGTGATGGTTCATCAATGTTGGGATGGTTTAATGATGAATATTGTCAATCTTTTCGTATGAATAAGAGCTTCACTTATATGTGCAAACTGAGTTGCAATACTTTCATGCCTTCTACTTCTTGTGATAATATTTTGGCTTTAAATTTTATTAACTATGAAAGTTACTCATGTATACATTTGTCATATGTGCAAAATCCACGGGAAGTAAAAATGGATGACATATACATATACAACATGTACACCTTGTCTCTTTTGTTAGCCACATTTCAGATTAAGCAACGCCGAGGACGGCTTTGTTTTCAAGAAGGGGAGGATGATGAGGACATGACTACCTTGGATACGACCAAAAATATTGCATACATACATATTTATCAGGTGATTTCTAGTGCAAACTATTCAATAATCTATTTATGTTATCCAGAACAAAAATACTTCACACACTTTTGTGTTTTGTCTAATTGCAGGTGTATGAGACATTTGTACAATCCACATATGAAGATAAGGCAAAAGGAGAAGTTTAGGTTCTGTTCAAAAAGTCCTCTCATGTCACTTTTGGGCCAAGAGAAGATAGAGTCCAAGTCTCTCACGTTCTGGATTCAGATTCGGACTGCACAGACATACCTGACTCAAAATGCCAACAACTTTTTCATACGGACTCCGAATTGGGTGATTCTTTTTTTGTTGGAAACTAGATTTCGTGCTCTTTCCAACCCAATTGGATTCACCTTTAAATTCGTCCGGAGCATTGAGCTATGGTCGAAACAATCTGACGTTGCACTAGAATCCGAGTCAAACTACAAGTCCAAAGGTGTTGCATCACCTCCACTTGGGCCCATGAGCCTTGTACGACCTAGGGTTGGTTTTAGGCTGCCTTGGGACGTCCTCCCACCTCCTTGGTCGCCACCCCTTGCTCCTATATAAGTAGATCCATCTAGTAGCTTTTTCCTTGGGATTTGTTTATTTAAAAGTTAGCCATTGCAACTTCGTGTACTTCGTTTGTGTCCAACGACCAGACCAAGACCGCTTACGGATCCCCACCATTATCAATACTTCATATATATTCGCAATATTCAGATTGCTTTATCATATTCTTGCTCGTTCTTTGATTGCTTGCAGGAATAGACCTTCGTGGTCAGGCTGATCGTGCTTCCGGCATCGTCAGTAAACTCAGGAGATTGGTTTAGCGATTGCTAAGGCGCAACGTCGTGCACGTTTGTAGTCGGATCGTCAAAGTCGACTCCACCAAATCGATAGTTATCATCTCATCGAAAGATCGGGACACCCTCGCCTCTATCAACTATTCTCTCTCGAAGATGTTTCTTGCAATTTCAATGTAATATAGCATAGCTAGCCGGATACAACTTGTCTGTTCAAGCAACTATGACCCCTATGCCTAGTTTTCGCGCATACCCCGGTCTATTCGGCCGTGCTGGTATTCGGAAACACTCCGCACCTTCGGGTCCGAAGGTTGAAGTGAAAAGGTCTGCCATGACCAATGCTATACAATTCAGCTAGCGTTACATATATCAAGGAAAGTACATAGTCACTTGGACTCAAACACTGCCTCCTCTACACCGTCCAAAAGGCGGTCTAACTTACAATCCTGTTGGGAATATTTGGCGGCCACCTCTACTTGGTCATATACTAAACTAACGGGAATTTCTTCCCCATCCGACCCTAGCGGTCCGACACAGGACAATGTGATTAGGATCCAACTTGGTATATTGCGTCTTCACCATGGCCCAGGCCTCTCGCGCACCCAGGCGGATATCTTCCATAGTCGGATACGCCGCCGCGCTCCTTTGAACAGCTCTACAAGCTCCTCCATACTTCCTGGAGGGGAGGCGGATGGCCATAGGGCCTTGGCAACACTCCGCATCGCCAGCCGAGCCTGCTCGTGCACTTGCGACAGCCCTTGCAGCAGATCACTTCATAATCCGGACACCTCCTCTTCAGGACGGCCCGTCAATATACCTGCAATCATAACTATATCAGTTCCATTTATCTCCGAACTACTTTAAAAATAGTTCAGACACATACTGAATATGCCACCCCGCAGCTTCTTGTTCTCCTTCACGGAGTCGGCTAGCTGGGCTTGCACATCTTTCAATTCTTCACCCAATGTAGTGTTGGAATCCTGTAGCTTGGTTTTCTCCCCTTTGACTCAGGTCAGCACACGCTCGCCTGCGGCGTGTAGCCTTTTCGCCTCTTTTTCTCCCTCTTGGGCGATGTGACGCTCGGATAATTAGGCTACAGTAATCCCATGTTAATGATGCCATGTCACCATGGTTACTGTTGTTAATCTCGCGTTAGTTCGAAACCGGTTTCGAGTCCAAATTAAAAATCAAACAAACATTAAAAGTTTTCAAATATTAAAACTAAAATGTTCGGGTTGTGCCAAATATTGCATAGGTAATTATGGTGGAGAAACCACACTTTTATAAAAGGTTTGAATGCTCTAAAATAATTTAAGTGGTAACTAGAACATTATTTAAATGCCGTTGGTATTTTATAAAATACTAAACTATTTTATTTTGGGTTAAAACCTTTTGTGGCTGAGGGTTATTTTGAAACGTTATTTTAGGAGTTGTTGTCATATTTTACTAAATAAAAATAATGTGGAACTAAAATTAAAACAGAAAAGTAAAGTAAAAAAGAATAATAATAAAAGAAAACAAAAGAAAACAAAAGACCCCCTCTCTCCCCTGGACCAAGTGGCCCAGCTGGCTGCCGAAATGGCCGGCCCACCCCGTTGCCAGCCTACTTACCCCCAGCGTAACCCTAACCCTCTCGATCCCCTCTCATTCCCTGGCCGCTCCCCTCACCCCTCATCCGCCGCCAAACCCCTGCACACACAAACCGCGCCAGGGAGAGGAGCTCCCTGCACCCATTTCCATCGCCGAACGCCTCGTCCTCGCCGGCACCTCCCGGCCCTCTTCCTCACCCTCCTGCACGTCGCCCGTCTTCCCCGAGCTCTACAGGACGCCGTGCTCGCCGCCTCGACGCCAACCGTAGTCGCCCGGAACCGTCGTCCTCATCCCCACCTCGCCGGACGACCTCGACCTCCCCCGGCTTCACCGAGCCCTCCACGACCTCCGCAGTGAGCCTCTCCGACGATCCCCCACCTCCCCCTCAATCTCGTTGCCGTAACCGCCGACCGCGTCCTCGCACCGTAGCCCCGCGCCCTGCTCACCGTGCCCCACTTCGCTCCGGCCGCCTGCTGCCTTCGCTCTGCCTGCAAGCGACTCCTCTGCTGCTCCTCAGCGCCCCCAGCTCGCCTCGTTGCCGTTGTCTGCGCTGCCGCCGCTCTGCTCCACCTGCGGCCTGCCGTCGCTCGCCGGCGCCTTCCCCCTAGTGCCCGCCGGAGCTCTGCTCCCGGCGTCCGCCACCGCGCTGCTGCCTACTGCTGGCGCCGCTGCTGGCCACCCCGCCTCCACCCGTTGCTGGCCCTGCTGATGCCGTGCCGCGCCCGCCTCTTGCCCGTCGCAGTGCGCGCGCCCGCAGCTCCGCTTCCCTCCCGCGAGCCGCGCCACCGACCCGCGCCCGCTCGGCCCGCTCCTGGCTCGGGCGCCCGTAGCGCCCAGCACCCAGCGCCCGCATCCCCCTGTGCCCGCTATGCCCTTGGGCCTATGACAGGGAGCCCCATCCCCTGGAACATTTTAAAAAATGAAAATAAAAAAAAAAAATAAAAATAAATAATAATAATAAAAATAATTAATAAATTAATTGATTAAGTTAATTAATCCTATTTAATTAATCTAATTAACTAGTTAGTTTAATTAAACAGTAATTAGATTAGTTAAACCCTAATTAGACTAAATAGTCAATGGCGAACGGGACCCACACGTCAGTTGACCAGCCAACGCCTCTATTGACTGCTGACGCCATGCTGACGTCATGATGATGACGTCAGCATGCACTGTTCTGGATAATGTTGAATTAAATTAATTAAATAAATGCTAAAATTAATTTAAATCTTTTAAAATTCATATAAAATAAACCGTAGCTCGGATGAAAATACTTTGTACATGAAAGTTGCTCAGAACGACGAGACGAATCCAGATACGCAACCCGTTCGTCCGCCACACATCCCTAACATATCGAACTCGTAACTTTCCCCCTCCGTTTCATCTGTCCGAAAATGCGAAACATCGGGAATACTTTCCCGGATGTTCCCCCCCTTCGCCGGTACCACCTACTGCCGCGTTAGGGCACACCTAGCACCGCTCATTGTCATGTCACGCATCGTCATGCTTATGTTTGCATTGTATTTACTGTTTCTTCCCCCTCTTCTCTCCGATAGACTACGAGACCGACGCTGCTGCTACCCAGTTCGACTACGGAGTTGACGACCCCTCCTACTTGCCAGAGCAACCAGGCAAGCCCCCCCTTGATCACCAGATATCGCCTATTCTTCTCTATACTGCTTGCATTAGAGTAGTGTAGCATGTTACTGCTTTCCGTTAATCCTATCCTGATGCATAACCTGTCATTGTTGCTACAGTTGTT
The DNA here is from genome assembly GCF_018294505.1 of Triticum aestivum. Classification (NCBI taxonomy): domain Eukaryota; kingdom Viridiplantae; phylum Streptophyta; class Magnoliopsida; order Poales; family Poaceae; genus Triticum; species Triticum aestivum. Next base: position 87,880 of record NW_025225118.1, on the reverse strand, counting down.
ACCCTTACCTGCTATCCTACTGCTTAGTATAGGATGCTAGTGTTCCATCAGTGGCCCTACACCCTTGTCCGTCTGCCATGCTATACTACTGGGCCGTGATCACTTCGGGAGGTGATCACGGGTATATACTATATAATTTATATACATGACACATGTGGTGACTAAAGTTGGGTCGGCTCATTGAGTACCTGCAAGTGATTCTGATGAGGGGGCTGAAAGGACAGGTGGCTCCATCCCGGTAGAGGTGGGCCTGGGTTCCCGATGGCCCCCGACTGTTACTTTGTGGCGGAGCGACAGGGCAGGTTGAGACCACCTAGGAGAGAGGTGGGCCTGGCCCTGGTCGGCGTTCGCGAATACTTAACACGCTTAACAAGATCTTGGTATTTGATCTGAGTCTGGCCATTTGGTCTATACGCACTAACCAACTACGCGGGAACAGTTATGGGCACTCGACGTCGTGGTATCAGCCGAAGCCTTCGCGACGTCAGCGACTGAGTGGCGCGCTCCGGATTGGACTGGAACGCCTACTAGGCTAGGTCTGCTTTCGACCGCGTGCTGACCTCTCTGTTGAGTCTAGGTGGGGCTGCGACGTGTTGATCTTCCGAGGCCGGGCATGACCCAGGAAAGTGTGTCCTGCCAAATGGGATCAAGCGTGTTGGGTTATGTGGTGCACCCCTGCAGGGAAGTTTATCTATTCGAATAGCCGTGTCCCTCGGTAAAAGGACGACCCGGAGTTGTACCTTGACCTTATGACAACTAGAACCGGATACTTAATAAAACACACCCTTCCAAGTGCCAGATACAACCCAGTGATCGCTCTCTAAGAGGGCGACGAGGAGGGGATCGCCGGGTAGGATTATGCTATGCGTTGCTACTTGGTGAACTTACCATCTACTCTCTTCTACATGCTGCAAGATGGAGGTGGCCAGAAGCGTAGTCTTCGACAGGATTAGCTGTCCCCCTCTTATTCTGGCATTCTGCAGTTCAGTCCACCGATATGGCCCTTTACACATATACCCATGCATATGTAGTGTAGCTCCTTGCTTGCGAGTACTTTGGATGAGTACTCACGGTTGCTTTTCTCCCTCTTTTTCCCCTTTCCTTTCTACCTGGTTGTCGCAACCAGATGCTGGAGTCCAGGAGCTAGAGATCCCGAGGATGATTCTACATGGAGTTCGGCTTCGAGGAGTAGTTAGGAGATCCCAGGCAGGAGGCCTGCGCCTCTTTCGATCTGTATCCCAGTTTGTGCTAGCCATCTTATGGCAACTTGTTTACTTATGTCTGTACTCAGATATTTGTTGCTTCCGCTGACTCGTCTATGATCGAGCACTTGTATTCGAGCCCTCCAGGCCCCTGGCTTGTATTATGATGCTTGTATGACTTATTTATGTTTTTAGAGTTGTGTTGTGATATCTTCCCGTGAGTCCCTGATCTTGATCGTACACATTTGCGTGCATGATTAGTGTACGATTGAATTGGGGGCGTCACAAGTTGGTATCAGGGCCAACTGCCTGTAGGAATCCCCCTTTCCAACTCCTTGGTCGAAGTTCAGTCTAGTCAGTGAATACTATTTTACTAACATGGTTGTGTGGCTTATGGGCCCACGTCGCCATTGGGTAGTATTAGGATCTTTTACTCCTTGTCTATACTTTGGGACTCTGAGATCTCTTCTATTCGGGTTAAGTGAATTTTGCTAAATCTAACATTAGGATCTCGTTATCACTTTCACCGGGAGAGTCCCTTATTACTGATGATCGTCTGCTGCCCTTGAAGACCCTGAAGATACTCTCCGCTGATAACCCGAGAACTTGTGTTCATCGCTTTTGCAATTCTCTTTCATCGATAAACTCCTATGGATAACCACGTATACTCGCCATTCATACAATGTTTCCCAGTTGATCTTGTTATTACAAGATACCCCGAAATTCTCTCTGTTGTTCCGAGAATCCTTTGAGCTTACTTCCTTGTTGTGCTTTGTCACCTGAATACCCCTACGGATAATTCTCGCACTTACCGAGTATCCGCTCATTCCCAGTTGATTCAAGTATTTCACAATAGTCTTCAAAATACTATTCTATCTTCCGAAAATCCTCAGGAGCCTATTGCTCTTGAAATTCTTGTTTGCTTGCATTATGGTTAATCCCATAAGTCTCGTAATCTTATTGGCATCTCTTGTCATTATCATTTTGAGTCCGTTGATTCAATTTGTTGCGAATGCTCGCAATCCTCAATCATATCCTAGAATTCATCCTTTCAGACGTCATTTTAAACATGAGCTGGATCTCGACCTATCAAATTGCCATCGATTGTACCCCTAAGCCTACTCAACTTATCCATCCTTGATCAGAGCGTTGCTTCTGACCCCCTGATTTGGAAATCATAATTCTTTTGCATTTGAACTTTGAGTTAGTCAGTTGTTTCTATAATCAGATCTCCTTGCATTCTTCTTCCTCTGGTTGAGTACCGATGCTCACATCAGATCCCTTGTGGACCATCGGTTCCTTTGTTGGATTTTATCCGACAGTGTCCTTCATATTGAATAACCTTGTGAGCTTTTCCATGGGTATATAATGCCTTTGGTAAATTGTATCATCTGCTTTTGAACAATGCTCTTCTTTCGAGCTTGTAATATTTACTCCGAAGTTTGTGGTATATGTTCCTAAGATGCCCTGATGGGTTGAACCTATGCCTTCCTTAATCTGTGTGAACCCGAAAGTTTTCCAAGGTTCATACTCCTCTGGTAATTCACCAGGTAGGTCTTCGCACTCAAATTATTTTTAATAGAGAAGTGAATGAAAGGTTATGCATTGCAGAAGTGGGAGTCGACCTTGAACTTTGTGTTCATGCCCATGGACACGATGTAGATCTTATCATTAAAAGCTTCTCTTAAATTAATTATTACCTTGGTATAAGTTCATCTTATATCTAGGATCTGGCCTTTTGCAATCGTGGTTCCGACCATGTTCTCCTTTAAACACCATTTCTCGTGCAAGTTTAAGCACTTGACTTCTGCAGAGCAATACCCAATCCAACCTCTATTTTGATCTGTCGTCGAGTATTACCCCCCTGGTATCTCGAGATTATCACGGAACTGCATAACCTCTTATGAGTTCTCCATCAAGTATTACATTCTCATTGATTCCAATTTTTCACGGGCTCCGAGTTATTAAACACTCAAGGACATCGATAACTGAATCGAGTCCGCATCACGATTAAACAACTCTTAGTAATCTCCTTTGCTTACGAGTTCGTACTCGATCACGACATCCCTGGCCTGCTCGGCTATGTCATTATCGTGCCGATTTTAACTGTGCTACCTGGTCCTTCCCAGCGCACAAATTTTGACAGTGAGCTAATCTTCCGTCAATCTTCCTCGTCATATCACTTCTCCTTGAACAGCAAACTTGATTTCGAGTTTGTGTCCTACTCGTGGTTCCAATAACCTTTCGCTTTCATCATTCCTTTGACTTGATGTCATTGTCGATCAATTACATCTTCTTGAAAACCTCTCGACAAAATTGTCGTGATCATTGTCAACAGTTTGACTTCTTCCAAGTTGTCTGTCAAAATTCAGGATGAGAAATACCATCCTTGCCCCTCGATGATTTGTGTTATCATCGACCACATTCTTGCCTCCCCCCAACACAAACTTGTTCATATTTTGTGTTGTATCTTGATTTCCATGCTATCCAACTTATGTTATGTTCTACCATGGAGTATTACCATCTTTGATGTCAAGAATGTCGTGAGCATTACTCCACCTCTTAAGAATTCTTGGTACAGTGATACTTCTCACCATCACCATTCTTTCTTGGTCCCCGTGTTGTTTCTAAACGAAGTACCGACAAATGGTCTGTGATGTGTAAATCCTAAACTTCTAGCAACCCTATTGCTTTGAAGTTATTGGTCTATAGTTTCATTCTACGTCTATGGCTTAATGAATCATCATTCGAACATTGATCGTGCTACCTAGCCCATATTTCGGGTGCACATTTCAACCAATGTTTAATTGTGTATGTTTTCCTCGAGCATACATCATTAAGTCATTCGATCTAGCTAATGTTATCTCCTTGTTCACATAGTTGTGGAAATCCATCTTTTGGAAATCTCGAGGAATCGTCGCTGAGTCTGTCAGCCACTCCCTCATCTCCTTGGTTTAATGATGAACTCTTGTTTCAGAACTCACTTCCATAGTTCATTTCCCGAGAATCTTACAATGTCATCTCGTCAATTTGTGTCGCAGCTTCTCTTCACAGGCACCGTAAGTCTGAGGTATCCTGACACCAATCAGATCTGAATCTCGGTCAGATATGATGGTTGGAACATATTTTCAAGAATTATAACATTGTTCCTCATATGACCTGGTAAGGTGATGTCATGCCTAGCACACCCGACCGGAGGACCTACTGTTATAGTTTCCTTTTTAACAAGGTTAACAATTCTCCCATGAGGAAATTGAATGACTTGTTTAATAAGTTTTCCTGATGGATCCTTTGTGTATCCAAGGTCTGACCTTTGCTTGAAGGCCTTTTCAATGCTATCTCGAAGCATGTCTATGTTACTCCGATCTTCAATAAGAACATTTGAAGCAAAATGCTATCTTTTGTTTATCAGTTATCCAAAACACCGTTGTATGGGTATGGTCATCAAATTCCTCTCCCCATACCTAAAGGGTTTTCTACAATTATATCCTGTCATGGATATCATGCTCTGCCTGTCCTTGGGAAGGATATACCCCTGAATAATGTGTTTAAACACATTTTCCTTTCCATTGTTCTATTTAATCTGATGATCACCTTTTCCTTTCCATTGTTTTGTCTAACCTTTCTAGTGATCTATATGGTCTAAGCAGTAATATTCTTCTGCTTATGTAAACACCTAGGTGTACAATCGTGTCGGTAAGATCATGTTACTATTGTTGATGATATTCCGGTAACCACCGATGGACGAGAACTTTACCTAATTGTCCGCCTCGTACAACGAGCAGGAGAATGGTTCTCTTCGTCCCTCGCCCTTGGTACCGATGTTGTTGCCGACATAACTGACATGCTATCCTCCGACATGCCTTGCTTACAGGATCGTGCAAATCGTCACCGCCTTCCTACTTTTAATCCACATAGTGGGCCCATAACCCATAGTTCCACAGGATCGAAACCTGACTCTCATGTACACCCCTTGTTCTCGAGGTTGATCCTCGCATGTGGCCTCGTATGAAATTCATGAGCCACTTTCCGGGAGATCATCAATTCTGAAGAACTCATTTTCGTTGCCCTGAAACCCTTTCACCTTCTGAATAGGCATCGAACGATTGCCTGGTCGCTTGAAACTCCTTATTGTACCTTATTACTTTCCTCTCGAAATTTTCTAAGTTTAATTTCGAGAGTTACTTTCCGCCATCTTCATTGACGTCATCTACCAGATAGCAACCTTGTAGAGGTCCGTTCTTCTGAAGTTACCGCTTATCCTTTTCGTACGTGCGATGAAGATCCCGAGGGAAGGATGACGACTTCATCATTTTAACCTGAAGCAGAAGTATGAAAGCATCAATGTATTGGACCGGCCTCTTCGAGAAGAGCAAGCCAGGATGAGAAGACCTGCTAGAGTCGTTACCAAACCTTTCCCCCTTTCATTACCTCTTAAATCTCGGGACGAGATTTCTTGTAGTGGAGGAGAATTGTGACGCTCGGATAATTAGGCTACAGTAATCCCATGTTAATGATGCCATGTCACCACGGTTACTGTTGTTAATCTCGCGTTAGTTCGAAACCGGTTTCGAGTCCAAATTAAAAATCAAACAAACATTAAAAAATTTCAAATATTAAAACTAAAATGTTCGGGTTGTGCCAAATATTGCATAGGTAATTATGGTGGAGAAACCACACTTTTATAAAAGGTTTGAATGCTCTAAAATGATTTAAGCGGTAACTAGAACATTATTTAAATGCCGTTGGTATTTTATAAAATACTAAACTATTTTATTTTGGGTTAAAACCTGTTGTGGCTGAGGGTTATTTTGAAACGTTATTTTAGGAGCTATTGTCATATTTTACTAAATAAAAATAATGTGGAACTAAAATTAAAATAGAAAAGTAAAGTAAAAAAGAATAATAATAAAAGAAAACAGAAGACCCCCTCTCTCCCCTGGACCAAGTGGCCCAGCTGGCTGCCGAACTGGCCGGCCCACCCCGTTGCCAGCCTCCTTACCCCCAGCGTAACCCTAACCCTCTCGATCCCCTCCCATTCCCTGGCCGCTCCCCTCATCCCTCATCCGCCGCCACACCCCTGCACACACAAACCGCGCCAGGGAGAGGAGCTCCCTGCACCCATTTCCATCGCCGAACGCCTCGTCCTCGCCGGCGCCTCCCGACCCTCTTCCTCACCCTCCTGCACGTCGCCCGTCTTCCCCGAGCTCTGCAGGACGCCGTGCTCGTCGCCCCGACGCCAACCGCCGTCGCCCGGAACCGTCGTCCTCATCCCCACCTCGCCGGACGACCTCGACCTCCCCCGGCTTCACCGAGCCCTCCACGAGCACCGCAGTGAGCCTCTCCGACGATCCCCCACCTCCCCCCTCAATCTCGTTGCCGTAACCTCCGACCGTGTCCTCGCACGGTAGCCCCGCGCCCGTGCTCACCGTGCCCAACTTCGCTCCAGCCGCCTGCTGCCTTCGCTCTGCCTGCAAGCGACTCCTCTGCTGCTCCTCAGCGCCCCAGCTCGCCTCGTTGCCGTTGTCTGCGCTGCCGCCGCTCTGCTCCACCTGCGGCCTGTCGTCGCTCGCCGGCGCCTTCCCCCTAGTGCCCGCCGGAGCTCTGCTCCCGGCGTCCGCCACCGCGCTGCTGCCTACTGCTGGCGCCGCTGCTGGCCGCCCCGCCTCCGCCCGTTGCTGGCCCCGCTGATGT
>NW_025225118.1:0-80634 GCF_018294505.1 Triticum aestivum | reverse complement strand
GTCACAGTGCGCGCGCCCGCAGCTCCGCTTCCCTCCCGCGAGCCGCGCCGCCGACCCGCGCCCGCTCGGCCCTCTCCTGGGTCGGGCGCTCGCAGCGCCCAGCACCCAGCGCCCGCATCCCCCTGTGCCCGCTATGCCCTTGGGCCTATGACAGGGGGCCCCATCCCCTGGAACATTTAAAAAAAATGAATATAAAAAATAAAAATAAAAAATAATAATTAAAATAATTAATTAATTAATTGATTAAGGTAATTAATCCTATTTAATTAATCTAATTAACTAGTTAGTTTAATTAAACAGTAATTAGATTAGTTAAACCCTAATTAGACTAAATAGTCAATGGCGAACGGGACCCACACGCCAGTTGACCAGCCAACGCCTCTATTGACTGCTGACGTCATGCTGACATCAGCATGCACTGTTCTGGATAATGTTGAATTAAATTAATTAAATAAATGCTAAAATTAATTTAAATTTTTTAAAATTCATATAAAATAAACCGTAGCTCAGATGAAAATACTTTGTACATGAAAGTTGCTCAGAACGACGAGACGAATCCAGATACGCAACCCATTCGTCCGCCACACATCTCTAACATATCGAACTCGCAACTTTCCCCCTCCGTTTCATCTGTCCGAAAATGCAAAACATCGGGAATACTTTCCCGGATGTGCCCCCCCTTCGCCGGTACCACCTACTGTCGCGTTAGGGCACACCTAGCACCGCTCATTGTCATGTCACGCATCGTCATGCTTATGTTTGCATTGTATTTACTGTTTCTTCCCTCTCATCTCTCCGGTAGACTACGAGACCGACGCTGCTGCTGCCCAGTTCGACTACGGAGTTGACGACCCCTCGTACTTGCCAGAGCAACCAGGCAACCCCCCCCCCCTTGATCACCAGATATTGCCTATTCTTCTCTATACTGCTTGCATTAGAGTAGTGTAGCATGTTACTGCTTTCCGTTAATCCTATCCTGATGCATAACCTGTCATTGTTGCTACAGTTGTTACCGTTACCTGCTATCCTACTGCTTAGTATAGGATGCTAGTGTTCCATCAGTGGCCCTACACCCTTGTCCGTCTGCCATGCTATACTACTGGGCCGTGATCACTTCAGGAGGTGATCACGGGTATATACTATATACTTTATATACATGACACATGTGGTGACTAAAGTCGGGTCGGCTCGTTGAGTACCCGCAAGTGATTCTGATGAGGGGGCTGAAAGGACAGGTGGCTCCATCCCGGTAGAGGTGGGCCTGGGTTCCCGATGGCCCCCGACTGTTACTTTGTGGCGGAGCGACAGGGCAGGTTGAGACCACCTAGGAGAGAGGTGGGCCTGGCCCTGGTCGGCGTTCGCGGATACTTAACACGCTTAACGAGATCTTGGTATTTGATCTGAGTCTGGCCATTTGGTCTATACGCACTAACCAACTACGCGGGAATAGTTATGGGCACTCGACGTCGTGGTATCAGCCAATCCTTCGTGACGTTAGCGACTGAGTGGCGCACGCTGGATTGGACTGGAACGCCTACTAGGCTAGGTCTGCTTTCGGCCGCGTTCGCAACATGCAGGTGTGCAATGGGCGATGGGCCCAGACCCCTGCGCATAGGATTTAGACCGGCGTGCTGACCTCTCTGTTGAGCCTAGGTGGGGCTGCGATGTGTTGATCTTCCGAGGCCGGGCATGACCCAGGAAAGTGTGTCCGGCCAAATGGGATCAAGCGTGTTGGGTTATGTGGTGCACCCCTGCAGGGAAGTTTATCTATTCGAATAGCCGTGTCCCTCGGTAAAAGGACGACCCGGAGTTGTACCTTAACCTTATGACAACTAGAACCGGATACTTAATAAAACACACCCTTCCAAGTGCCAGATACAACCCGGTGATCGCTCTCTAAGAGGGCGACGAGGAGGGGATCGCCGGGTAGGATTATGCTATGCGTTGCTACTTGGTGAACTTACCATCTACTCTCTTCTACATGCTGCAAGATGGAGGTGGCCAGAAGCATAGTCTTCGACAGGATTAGCTATCCCCCTCTTATTCTGGCATTCTGCAGTTCAGTCCACCGATATGGCCCTTTACACATATACCCATGCATATGTAGTGTAGCTCCTTGCTTGCGAGTAATTTGGATGAGTACTCACGGTTGCTTTTCTCCCTCTTTTTCCCCTTTCCTTTCTACCTGGTTGTCGCAACCAGAAGCTGGAGTCCAGGAGCTAGAGATCCCGAGGATGATTCTACATGGAGTTCGGCTTCGAGGAGTAGTTAGGAGATCCCAGGCAGGAGGACTGCGCCTCTTTCGATCTGTATCCCAGTTTGTGCTAGCCATCTTATGGCAACTTGTTTACTTATGTCTGTACTCAGATATTTGTTGCTTCTGCTGACTCGTCTATGATCGAGCACTTGTATTCGAGCCCTCGAGGCCCCTGGCTTGTATTATGATGCTTGTATGACTTATTTATGTTTTTAGAGTTGTGTTGTGATATCTTCCCGTGAGTCCCTGATAGAGGCAAAGGTGTCCCGTGTTTGGATGAGATGATGGATATCGCTTTGATGGAAGTCGACTTTGACGATCCGACTACGAACGTGCGAGGACGTCGTGCCTTAGCAATCGCTAAACCAACTCCGAGAGGTTATTGACCACGCCGGAGCACGATCAACCTGACCACGAGGGTCTGTTTCCTGCGAGCAAACGAAGAACAAGCAAGAAACTGAGATTGCAATCTGGATATTGCGAATATAAGATGAAAGCTTTATTGATCAAGGTGGGGTTCTGTGACGCCTTTGTCTGGTCGTTGAACACAAACGAAGTACGCGAAGTTGCAGCTATGGCGAACTTTTAATCTAAACAAAACCCAAAGTCTAAACGACGCCCTAAGGGCTGTATATATGGAGGAAGAGGGGGGAATTTCGTTGCCCTTGGGGAAGGGGTCCGAAACCAACCCTATCTCTTGTTTCCCCACACATACGGACTCTAAAAATAGCCTATACTCAAGTATTTCGAAATTACATGGGCCTGGCCCAATAATAAGGTGACGCAGCACCTAAAATAGCCTCTGGACGAAAGTTATAAAGTAGCATCTTGTATATTTCGTCCAAGGCTTCATGCACGCATTATGGTGGCTACAACGTCCTGAAATCATCACTTGTAACTCCGTTCTTGTTCCCCATGCGCATGCCATCATCTCCATGCTTGTTCTTGCTCCAATGTTCATCCTTCTCAAAGCTAGGCCCTTCATTTGTAAGCAAAACAAATGTATCCAATTTAGGCAGCATCATATTCTCATGAACATTAGAATCATTACCAAGAAATGAAAGTACCTGGTAATTTAATTGGCGTGCGCGAGCTCTAGTAATTGGTCCAGTATGTATAGCAGCAGGGGCTGTGGGTGTAACAATGGTATTGATGTCCTCATCATCCTCCCCTTCTTGAAATGAAGTCGTCCTCGACAGAAGCTCATCTCCCTCACCCAAATAAGGCTTCAAATCTGCAATGTTAAAAGTGGGACTAACCCCAAAATCTGCAGGCAGCTCAAGTTTATATGCATTATCATTTATTTTCTCTAACACCTTAAAATGACCATCAGCACGTGGCATTAGCTTTGATTTGTGCAAATCAGGAAATCTATCCTTACGCAAATGTAACCAAACAAGATCTCCAGGTGCAAACACAACATGTTTTCTACCCTTATCTCCAGCAAGTTTATATTTAGCATTCATACGCTCAATGTTTTCCTTAGTTAACTCATGCATTTTTAAGATCAATTCAGCATGTTGTTTGGCATCAAAATTAACCTTCTCCGAAGATGGAAGAGGCAACAAATCAATAGGTGCACGAGCTAGGAAACCATACACAATTTCAAAAGGGCACATCTTAGTAGTAGAATGCAATGAACGATTATAAGCAAACTCAATATGAGGCAAGCATTCTTCCCACATTTTCTTATTATTCTTCAAAACAGCCCTAAGCATAGTAGACAATGTTCTATTGACTACTTCAGTTTGTCCATCAGTTTGGGGGTGACAAGTAGTACTAAAAAGCAGTTTAGTCCCCAACTTAGCCCATAAACATCTCCAAAAGTAGCTAAGAAATTTAGTATCACGATCTGAAACAATAGTATTTGGCACACCATTCAAATGAATAATTTCACGGAAGAACAAATCAGCAACATTAACAACATCATCGCTTTTATGACATGGTATAAAGTGTGCCATTTTTGAGAATCTATCCACGACAAAAAATATGCTATCCCTCCCCTTCTTTGTTCGAGGTAAACCTAAAACAAAGTCCATAGATATATCCTCCCAAGGAACACTAGGTACAGGCAAAGGCATATATAAACCATGAGGATTGAGTTGTGACTTAGCTTTTTGACATGTAGTGCAGCGAGCAACAAAACGCTCAACATCCCGTCTCATCTCTGGCCAAAAGAAATGTGTAGCAAGTACGTCCTCTGTCTTCTTCACGCCAAAGTGTCCCATTAATCCTCCTCCATGCGCCTCCTGCAACAACAAAAGACGAAGAGAGCTAGCTGGAATGCATAGCTTGTTAGCACGGAACACAAATCCATCATTAACGACAAACTTGTTCCAGGTTCTTCCTTCTTTACAATTATGCAAAACATCTTTAAAATCAGCATCATGCACATATTGATCTTTGATGGTCTCCAAACCAAATATTTTGAAGTCAAGTTGTGAAAGCATAGTATAGCGACGAGACAATGCATCAGCAATAACATTTTCTTTACCCTTCTTGTGTTTAATGACATAAGGGAAAGTTTCAATGAATTCAACCCATTTAGCATGTCTACGATTCAGTTTAGCTTGACTTTTAATATGTTTCAAAGATTCATGATCAGAATGTATAACAAATTCCTTGGGCCATAAATAATGTTGCCATGTTTCTAAAGTCCGAACAAGAGCATATAGTTCTTTATCATAAGTAGAATAATTCAGACTAGGCCCACTCAATTTTTCAGAAAAGTATGCAACAGGTTTACCATCTTGTAATAACACACCTCCTAATACAATTCCACTAGCATCACATTCAAGCACAAAAGTCTTATTAAAATCAGGAAGTTGGAGTAAAGGAGCATGTGTCAACTTATCTTTCAATACCGTGAAGGCTTCTTCCTGTGCGGTACCCCAAACAAAAGGCACATCCTTCTTTGTAAGCTCGTTGAGAGGTGCAGCAATGGTGCTAAAATCTCTCACAAAACGCCTATAGAAACCAGCGAGTCCAAGAAAACTCCGCACTTGTGTGACCGTTTTGGGCTGCGGCCAACTCTCAATAGCTTCAATCTTGGCTTTATCTACTTCAATTCCCTGTGGAGTAACAACATAGCCAAGAAAAGATACTCGGTCGGTGCAAAAGGTGCACTTCCCAAGGTTACCAAACAAACGTGCATCACGTAGAGCAATAAAAACAGCACGTAAATGTTCCAAATGTTCTTCCAAAGATTTGCTATAAATCAGTATATCATCAAAATAGACTACCACAAATCGTCCAATGAAAGCACGTAAAACTTCGTTCATTAGTCTCATGAAAGTACTAGGTGCATTAGTTAACCCAAAAGGCATGACTAACCACTCATATAAACCAAACTTAGTTTTAAATGCAGTTTTCCATTCATCTCCCAATTTCATACGAATTTGATGGTATCCACTATGCAAATCAACTTTGGAGAATATTGTAGAGCCACTCAATTCATCAAGCATATCATCTAGCCTAGGAATAGGATGACGATAACGAATAGTAATATTATTAATTCCTCTACAATCAACACACATACGCGACGTACCATCCTTTTTAGGCACTAGTATAATAGGAACAGCACAAGGACTAAGAGATTCGCGTATATAACCTTTGTCGAGCAGCTCCTGTACTTGACGCATAATCTCCTTCGTCTCCTCTGGATTGGTACGGTATGGTGCACGGTTGGGTAGCGATGCACCGGGAATTAAGTCAATTTGATGCTCAATCCCTCGAATAGGTGGTAATCCCGGTGGCACGTCTTGTGGGAAGACGTCAGCAAACTCCTGCAAAATGTGAGTGACAGCAGGGGGCAAAGAGGAAGGCACGTCCTCGAATGAAAATAATGCCTCTTTGCACACAAAAGCATAGCAAACAGATTTGCTGAAATCTAGTTCATCAATATCAGATTTTGTGGCAAGTAAACATGCACTTTTCAATTTAATTTCAGAAACAACACTAGATGGTTTATTATTAGGTTTCATTTGTTGCTCAAATTCCTTTGCCACAATCTGATTTTCACTCTTATTTTTCTCCTGTTTTGCTTTATTAGCTCTATTAATGTCATCTTTCAAAATGGAATCAGGAGTCATAGGAAGCAAAGTAATATTTTTATCCTGATGAACAAGAGTATACTGATTGTTTCTACCATGGTGTACAGAATTTTTATCAAATTGCCATGGTCTACCTAGTAATAAGGAACATGCTTGCATGGGTACCACATCACAATCAACATAATCAGCATATGTAGAGATACTAAAATGCACACGAACAGTACGTGTTACCTTAACCTTGCCGCTGTTGTTGAACCATTGGATGTAGTAAGGATGTGGATGTGGTCTTGTGGTGAGAGATAGCTTCTCCACCATCTCCATGCTAGCCAAGTTATTGCAGCTCCCTCCATCTATGATCACGCGAACAGAACGTTCCTTCACAACTCCCTTTGTATGGAACAAATTATGCCTCTGATTTTGCTCAGCTTGTGTAACCTGCACACTCAAAACACGTTGAGCAACTAAACATTCATACCTGTCAGCATCTTCAGGAGCCATGTATTGCGTCTCATGATCAGAATCGTCTCCACCGTGTTCGTCACGTGTAATAAGAGCCAAACTCTCCTCATCATAGTCACTAGCAGACTCATACCCACCATCCTCAGTAACAATCATCACACGCTTAGATGGGCATTCTCTCGCATAATGACCTCCTGATGAGGACATCAATACAATTGTTACACCCACAGCCCCTGCTGCTATACATACTGGACCAATTACTAGAGCTCGTGCACGCCAACTAAATTACCAGGTACTTTCGTTTCTTGGTAATGATTCTAATGTTCATGAGAATATGATGCTGCCTAAATTGGATACATTTGTTTTGCTTACAAATGAAGGGCCTAGCTTGGAGAAGGATGAACATTGGAGCAAGAACAAGCATGGAGATGATGGCATGCGCAAGGGGAACAATAACGGAGTTACAAGTGATGATTTCAGGACTTTGAAGCCACCATAATGGGTGCATGAAGCCTTGGACGAAATATACAAGATGCCACTTCATAAATTTCGTCCCGAGGCTATTTTAGGTGCTGCGTCACCTTATTATTGGGCCAGGCCCATGTAATTTCGAAATACATAAGTATAGGCTATTTTTAGAGTCCGTATGTGTGGGGAAACAAGAGATAGGGTTGATTTCGGACCCCTCCACCAAGGGCCACGAAATTCCCCCCCTCTTCCTCCATATATACAGCCCTTAGGGCATCGTTTAGACTTTGGGGTTTTGTTTAGATTGAAAGTTCGCCATAGCTGCAACTTCGCGTACTTCGTTTGTGTTCAACGACCAGACAAAGGCGTCACAGAACCCCACCTTGATCAATAAAGCTTTCATCTTATATTCGCAATATCCAGATTGCAATCTTAGTTTCTTGCTTGTTCTTCGTTTGCTCGCAGGAAACAGACCCTCGTGGTCAGGTTGATCGTGCTCCGGCGTGGTCAATAACCTCTCGGAGTTGGTTTAGCGATTGCTAAGGCGCGACGTCCTCGCACGTTCGTAGTCGGATCGTCAAAGTCGACTTCCACCAAAGCGATATCCATCATCTCATCGAAAGATCGGGACCCTCGCCTCTATCAGTTTTGGGCTGCGGCCAACTCTCAATAGCTTCAATCTTGGCTTTATCAACTTCAATTCCCTGTGGAGTAACAACATAGCCAAGAAAAGATACTCGGTCGGTGCAAAAGGTGCACTTCCCAAGGTTACCAAACAAACGTGCATCACGTAGAGCAATAAAAACAGCACGTAAATGTTCCAAATGTTCTTCCAAAGATCTGCTATAAATCAATATGTCATCAAAGTAAACTACCACAAATCGTCCAATGAAAGCACATAAAACTTCGTTCATTAATCTCATGAAAGTACTAGGTGCATTAGTTAACCCAAAAGGCATGACTAACCACTCATATAATCCAAACTTAGTTTTAAATGTTGTTTTCCATTCATCTCCCAATTTCATACGAATTTGATGGTATCCACTACGCAAATCAACTTTGGAGAATATTGTAGAGCCACTCAATTCATCAAGCATATCATCTAGCCTAGGAATAGGATGACGATAACGAATAGTAATATTATTAATGCCTCTACAATCAACACACATACGCGACGTACCATCCTTTTTAGGCACTAGTATAATAGGAACAGCACAAGGACTAAGAGATTCGCGTATATAACCTTTGTCGAGCAGCTCCTGTACTTGACGCATAATCTCCTTTGTCTCCTCTGGATTGGTACGGTATGGTGCACGGTTGGGTAGCGATGCACCGGGAATTAAGTCAATTTGATGCTCAATCCCTCGAATAGGTGGTAATCCCGGTGGCACGTCTTGTGGGAAGACGTCAGCGAACTCCTGCAAAATGTTAGTGACAGCAGGGGGCAAAGAGGAAGGCACGTCCTCGAATCAAAATAATGCCTCTTTGCACACAAAAGCATAGCAAACAGATTTGCTGAAATCTAGCTCATCAATATCAGATTTTGTGGCAAGTAAACATGCACTTTTCAATTTAATTTCAGAAACAACACTAGATGGTTTATTATTAGGTTTCATTTGTTGCTCAAATTCTTTTGCCACAATCTGATTTTCACTCTTATTTTTCTCCTGTTTTGCTTTATTAGCTCTATTAATGTCCTCTCTCAAAATGGAATTAGGAGTCATAGGAAGCAAAGTCTTATTTTTATCCTTATGAACAAGAGTATACTGATTGTTTCTACCATGGTGTACAGAATTTTTATCAAATTGCCATGGTCTACCAAGTAATAAGGAACATGCTTGCATGGGTACCACATCACAATCAACATAATCAGCATATGTAGAGATACTAAAATGCACACGAACAGTACGTGTTACCTTAACCTTGCCGCTGTTGTTGAACCATTGGATGTAGTAAGGATGTGGATGTGGTCTTGTGGTGAGAGAGAGCTTCTCCACCATCTCCATGCTAGCCAAGTTGTTACAGCTCCCTCCATCTATGATGACGCGAACAGAACGTTCCTTCACAACTCCCTTTGTATGGAACAAATTATGCTTCTGATTTTGCTCTGCTTGTGTGACCTGCACACTCAAAACACGTTGAGCAACTAAACATTCATACCTGTCAGCGTCTTCAGGAGCCATGTATTGCGTCTCATTTTCAGAATCATCTCCACCATGTTCTTGACGTGTAATAAGAGCCAAAGTCTCCTCATCATAGTCACTAGCAGACTCATACCCACCATCCTCAGTAGCAATCATTACACGCTGAGATTTGCATTCTCTCGCATAATGTCCTCTTCCCTTACAACGACGACAAATAATATCACTTGTGTGCCCTGTCGATGCCATGGAAGAAGAAGAGCTCTGTGCGGGCCCGGCAGGTGCGCTCTTGGCAGATAGTGGTGGTTGTGCCTGCTTTCTTGTATCACGGCTGGAGGTGGAACCTGATGGAGGTGCTGGTGCAGTGGAAGTAGAAGATGCACGCGGTGTCCATGATGAAGGTCGACCTGTAGAAAAGTTAGTTCGCGCCAATGGCTGTCGATCCTGCACTTCACGTTCAGCTTTACAAGCAAGATGGAATAAACGAGTGATATTATTATAATCCTTATACTCTAGAATGGTCTGAATCTCTTTATTTAATCCACCCATAAAACGTGCAAGCATAGCTTCATTCTCCTCAACAATACCACATCTAATCATGCCAGTTTGTAATTCCTGATAATATTCTTCTACAAAAATTTTCCCTTGTCTTAAGCGCTGCAATTTTTGAAGTAATTCACATTGATAATATGGTGGAACCCAACGAGTACGCATAGCAGTTTTCAAAGCAGCCCAAGTAGCTGGAACGGGATATAATCTACAATGTTCAGACCACCAAACACATGCAAAGCTAGTGAAAGCACAAACAGCAGCAGGAACACGTCTCTCCTCAGGATATTGTAAACATGTAAATCGCTGTTCAGTTTCTAACTCCCAAGTAAGATATATATCAGGAACATATCTACCCTCAAATGGTGGAATATTCAATTTCAGTTTAGGGAGATGGTCATGATCTCGTACCTGAGGTGGTGGTGCCGGCCTACCGTTGCGAATATATACCTGAGGTCGACCTGCTGGTGGTGGTGCTAGTGGCTGCACGGAGTTCTGATTTTGATCAACCTCATCCTCATAATCGCCCGCATAATCGTCATCCTCCTCAGCCGCCGCAGTAGCAGGAGCCAAAGAAGCATCAACAGTAGGTGCAGTGGCACCCGAATTTTGACCAGTCTCAATTGGAACGCGCTGTGCTCGTCCCACTTGATTTGGAAGGCGGCGTTGGAGATGTGGTTGTTGTTGTTGTAGAGGTGCGACATGTGCAGCCGGTGGTGGTTGGGGAAGACGCTTGAGTAATTCAGTAAACTTGTTATCCAGCTTTGTCTCGAACGACTTCTCCACGGCATCTATCTTCTCCATAGCCTCTTCAAATCTGTTTAGCACACCTCCCACCTGGCCACTCATCATTTGCTGAAATTTATCATGCAACTCCTTGTTCGTCATGTTCTCCCAATCAGTCTCATCGGCTTGTGATCCTGCCATAGTTAGCAGCAATAGAAACACAAAAGAATATGATCCTGCAGACTACTAGGCATTGGTGGTGATGGTGGTGTGTCACAAAACCTTCAAGCGAATCTCAAATTCTTACCAGTTCTTACCCAGCAGCAGGTGGTGATCGGCAACCGTTGTAGTCAAAACTCTCAAAGCTTGGATAGAGCGATTACCAGGGAGAGTCGAACGCACGATGTAGATGTATGTGGAGCTGGGAAGGCTTATAATATGGTAGCAAAAAGGGTCAGCAATAATCAATTCAGAGATGCAAAGTTGAAGAAACGCTCAACGACGGTACTGTGCTGGTCCTAGGCTAGACCGTGCTAGAGACGCGAGCCTAGAACACTAACAAAATCACGGCGCTGCACGTAAACAAGGGAAAAGCACACTCTGGAATTTTTTTTATTGCTCTTTTTTTTGCGCTCTTTTTTTTGTGAAAAATCACTATAATGGCGAGTGTCTCAAAACTCTTACCAGGTCAAACTGACAGGATGGGCACAAAAAAAAATTGACTATTTTTTTCAGAAATCAGGGCAGCGACGACAAAAAAGTGCGACAAAAAATCACTATGATGGCGAGTGTCTCAAAACACTCCCCGGGACCTTAAAATAGGATAGGGAAAAAATATTTTTGGTTGCCGAAATTTTGGCCTAAAAACTGCCCAGGGGTCTCCAAACTCTTTTTTTTTCGAGACCTACTCAGGCAAGGAAACTCGAAACGGAAAATAGATGGATCTCTAAAACAAACCGAATATGAACAGAACTCGGATTGGTGGTGGATATATGGTGGTAGAATATGGCAGCGGTGGTGGTATATGGTAGCGGTGGTGGTATATGGATACGGATCGGTGGTGGTATATGGATACGGATTGGTGGTGGTATATGGATACGGATTCAGAGCGGTGGCGGATAAGCAATAGTGGTAGACGGCAAGGCGATGATGATGGTGCGGTGGCGGCGTGACAACTTATGACCAGAACTCGAAACTCTAAAAGACTAGACTCTAAGACCAGCAACTTGACACGACGATGCAACCGCAAATTCAACAAAGCAAAAACCCTAAAAAGATTATGCAAAGGCTCAGATTGGTTCGGATATACTGAACTAACCCTAATTTTTTTGTGGCTTTTTCGTGGACTGTAGGTATGAAGAACAGACTCGATCTAAACTACGAAAAACTGTAAAATCTCACCGAGCAACCTGGAAATCTGATACCACTTGATAGAGGCAAAGGTGTCCCGTCTTTCGATGAGATGATGGATATCGCTTTGATGGAAGTCGACTTTGACGATCCGACTACGAACGTGCGAGGACGTCGCGCCTTAGCAATCGCTAAACCAACTCCGAGAGGTTATTGACCACGCCGGAGCACGATCAACCTGACCACGAGGGTCTGTTTCCTGCGAGCAAACGAAGAACAAGCAAGAAACTAAGATTGCAATCTGGATATTGCGAATATAAGATGAAAGCTTTATTGATCAAGGTGGGGTTCTGTGACGCCTTTGTCTGGTCGTTGAACACAAACGAAGTACGCGAAGTTGCAGCTATGGCGAACTTTTAATCTAAACAAAACCCAAAGTCTAAACGATGCCCTAAGGGCTGTATATATGGAGGAAGAGGGGGAAATTTCGTGGCCCTTGGTGGAGGGGTCCGAAATCAACCCTATCTCTTGTTTCCCCACACATACGGACTCTAATAATAGCCTATACTTATGTATTTCGAAATTACATGGGCCTGGCCCAATAATAAGGTGACGCAGCACCTAAAATAGCCTCGGGACGAAATTTATGAAGTGGCATCTTGTATATTTCGTCCAAGGCTTCATGCACCCATTATGGTGGCTTCAAAGTCCTGAAATCATCACTTGTAACTCCGTTCTTGTTTTCCTTGCGCATGCCATCATCTCCATGCTTGTTCTTGCTCCAATGTTCATCCTTCTCCAAGCTAGGCCCTTCATTTGTAAGAAAAACAAATGTATCCAATTTAGGCAGCATCATATTCTCATGAACATTAGAATCATTACCAAGAAACGAAAGTACCTGGTAATTTAGTTGGCGTGCACGAGCTCTAGTAATTGGTCCAGTATGTATAGCAGCAGGGGCTGTGGGTGTAACAATTGTATTGATGTCCTCATCATCCTCCCCTTCTTGAAATGAAGTCATCCTCGACGGAAGTTCATCTTCCTCACCCAAATAAGGCTTCAAATCTGCAATGTTAAAAGTGGGACTAACCCCAAAATCTGCAGGCAGCTCAAGTTTATATGCATTATCATTTATTTTCTCTAACACCTTAAAGGGACCATCAGCACGTGGCATTAACTTTAATTTGCGCAAATCAGGAAATCTATCCTTACGCAAATGTAACCAAACAAGATCTCCAGGTGCAAACACAACATGTTTTCTACCCTTATCTCCAGCAAGTTTATATTTAGCATTCATGCGCTCAATGTTTTCCTTAGTTAACTCATGCATTTTTAAAATCAATTCAGCACGTTGTTTAGCATCAAAATTAACCTTCTCCGAAGATGGAAGATGATAGAGGCAAAGGTGTCCCGTCTTTCGATGAGATGGTGGATTTCGCTTTGGTGGAAGTCGACTTTGACGATCCGACTACGAACGTGCGAGGACGTCGCGCCTTAGCAATCGCTAAACCAACTCCGAGAGGTTATTGACCACGCCGGAGCACGATCAACCTGACCACGAGGGTCTGTTTCCTGCGAGCAAACGAAGAACAAGCAAGAAACTGAGATTGCAATCTGGATATTGCGAATATAAGATGAAAGCTTTATTGATCAAGGTGGGGTTCTGTGACGCCTTTGTCTGGTCGTTGAACACAAACGAAGTACGCGAAGTTGCAGCTATGGCGAACTTTTAATCTAAACAAAACCCAAAGTCTAAACGACGCCCTAAGGGCTATATATATGGAGGAAGAGGGGGGAATTTCGTGGCCCTTGGGGAAGGGGTCCGAAACCAACCCTATCTCTTGTTTCCCCACACATACGGACTCTAAAAATAGCCTATACCCAAGTATTTCGAAATTACATGGGCCTGGCCCAATAATAAGGTGACGCAGCACCTAAAATAGCCTCTGGACGAAAGTTATGAAGTAGCATCTTGTATATTTCGTCCAAGGCTTCATGCACGCATTATGGTGGCTTCAACGTCCTAAAATCATCACTTGTAACTCCGTTCTTGTTCCCCATGCGCATGCCATCATCTCCATGCTTGTTCTTGCTCCAATGTTCATCCTTCTCAAAGCTAGGCCCTTCATTTGTAAGCAAAACAAATGTATCCAATTTAGGCAGCATCGTATTCTCATGAACATTAGAATCATTACCAAGAAACGAAAGTACCTGGTAATTTAATTGGCGTGCGCGAGCTCTAGTAATTGGTCCAGTATGTATAGCAGCAGGGGCTGTGGGTGTAACAATGGTATTGATGTCCTTATCAGTCCCTGATCTTGATCGTACACGTTTGCGTGCATGATTAGTGTACGATTGAATTGGGGGCGTCACAAGTTGGTATCAGGGCCAACTGCCTGTAGGAATCCCCCTTTCCAACTCCTTGGCCGAAGTTGAGTCTAGTCAGTGAAAACTGTTTTACTAACATGGCTGTGTAGCTTACGGGCCCACGTCGCCATTGGGTGGTATTAGGATCTTTTACTCCTTGTCTATACTCTGGGACTCTGAGATCTCTTCAAGTTGATTGGGCGATCCTATTATGCGATCAGCAACAGTATTAGTACAGTTGGTATACAATTATCGTTCCTCGATGGAGGGGAATGTTACCAGAAGACGCCTTCTTGAAGTTTTCCAGTTCAGCGGTAGCAGCATTCAGCTGTGCTTGACACTGCTCCAGCTCTTGGGCTAGCAGGCCATTCTTCTCTGTAAGGACCTGGTTATACAACGATCCTTAAATCAGTTGTACCAACTGCTTTCAGTCTCGGGGGCTACGGGTATATGGTCATCCTTTTCGGACAAAAAAAACTTACCTGCACATCTGTCAAATGTTGCTTTGTGGCTTTTCTAAGCCCATCTCGAGCAGCTCGGATGTATGCGTCAGCCGAGCTGAAGGCATTGAATGCCTCTCCCGAGAACTTCGGGTCTCCTAAGATAGCCCTGCAGCGCCGATGATTCATGGCGCTCTCTACTTCCGAGTTGGTAACGGACATGTCTTCCGAACTCTCGTCCGAAGTACAGTCCGGTGTTGTCCCCATAGCGGCCCCCACCTCTCCGGTGGGATCTAAATCCCGGTTGTTGGGAGTACGACCGGCCGAATCCCCGGACATAGTCCGGCGTACCTTTTTCCTGATACTGGAACAACATAACAATCACGGTTGGGTACGACTGCCAAAGCATACCTTCAAACCCATACCTCTTCGATGAAGGACCGGCCTTGTCTTCATCGACCTTCCTTTTCGAGGCCTTGTTCGGCGCGGGAGCCGCACTTCTTGGAGTCATCCCCGGTGTAGCATGACGTGCCGAACGCCTCCCCTTTGAAGCATGAGGCAGTGCGGTGGGTGAGGCAGTGCGAGGAAACTCTTTTGAGGGGGATTTCTCCCGATTACTTACGTGGGAAGCTGGAAGAAGACCAGGATAATCGGCGATAATGGACACTTCTGTGCCGTCATAGCTCGCCTGGTAAAACACCCCTTCCGCGAGTACCACGAATATATCCGAGTCCTCTTCGAACCCAGGATCAAGCTCTCGATTGTGATTCTCCGGCTGTGGGGCAGGGCTATTAAGCCCCTCGGTTACCTTCTGCCAGTGCTGTTTCAAAATAGACGGATTGGGAATTCGTTAAAGATGGCCCAGAGAGCGGAGTCAATAAAAGCAAAGGGGTTAGGATTTACCCAGCTGGGAGGGTTGTACATGGAGTACCCGTCTCTGCGATTGATGCGGAGAAATTCTTCTTCCTCCCCTTTAAACAGCTCGGCCAGTATCTTGGCTAGAGTGGCGGGGGTGTCCGGACCTTTCCGACCATAACGGGAGGCATCATCCTCCCCATTGTAGTGCCACATTGGGAGCCCTCTGTATTGAAGTGGCTGAACCCCTCGCACTATGGTGATCGCCATCACCTCTACTATTGTAAAGCCAGACTGGGCAAGCATCCTTATCTTGCCCAGGAGCTGACGAACCTCCGCACTGTCCTCCTCTTCAAGACTTCGGGGACGCCGGCTGTGACGTTTCTTTAACGGAACGCTTGCAAATTCTGGGAGACCCTTACGAACTGGGTCGGGAAGAGCGACGTCTTCTATATAGAACCATTCGGAAGGCCATTCTTTAGATGCCTTCCTTGGTGTGCCGGACAGGTATCCGTTATCGACGACGCGCCATACTTCGGCTCCGCCCACTTCAAATATTGACCCCTGGTGGTTGCGCGGGACTAGACAGAACAACTTTCTCCACAGTTTGAAATGGGCCTCAATGCCCAGGAACAGTTCACACAAAGCAACGTAGCCCACAAAATGCAGAACGGAGGCGGGAGTAAAGTTATGCAGCTGAAGGCCATAGTATTCCAGAAGCCCCCAGGGGAACGGATGGATTGGAGACCCAACGCCTCTTAGCAAATAAGGGACGAAACAAACTCGCTCCCCCCGGATGGATTGGGAAAATCCTCCGCCTGGGTCTCATCGTTAAGGGAAGCTTGCCCTGCTCGAATAGAGACCAGATCTGCAGGGGGGAGGAATCCCTGCGTTTGCGGCTTCTTTAATTGGCCGTAGGCCACTGAGCACCTCTCCCACTCGTCTCTCTCTGAGTCGAAGGAGGAACTGGGAATGCTAGCCATGTTGGGATGGCTTCTCCTAGTAGTCTTTGGGGATTTTTTCCGCGAGATATTGAATGGATCTAAGATCCGATCTCTTTAAATAGGCGCTCTTCCTGACCTAAACAGGGTGTTATTTGCAAAAATACCCTGACCCCCCGCATTCGCTCGACACGTGGAAGACGAGGTTATTAAACGCACAGAAGCCGAGGCGAGACATTGAATCTACGGCCGAATACACTACTTGGAAATTATTAAAGGAGGAACCCGCTTTGCAATGCCGAAGACAATTTGTGTGCCGAACACCTCGCTACTAAAGACTGGTTCGGGGGCTACTGAGGGAGTCCTGGACTAAGGGGTCCTCAGGCGTCCGGCCTGTTATCCATGGGCCGGACTGATGGGCTATGAAGACATGAAGGCCGAAGACTGTACCCGTGTTCGGATAGGACTCTCCTTGGCGTGGAAGGCAAGCTTGGCAAAGCAACTATGAAGATTCCTTCTTATGTAACCAACTCTATGTAACCCTAGATCCCCCCGGTGTCTATATAAACCGGAGGGTGTAGTCCGGAAAGCATATACTCATTACCACAGTCATACAGGCTAGGCTACTAGGGTTTAGCCATTACGATCTCGTGGTAGATCAACTCTTGTAACACTCATATTCATTAAGATCAATCAAGTAGGAAGTATGGTATTACCTCCATAGAGAGGGCCCGAACCTGGGTAAACATCGTGTCCCCTGTCTCCTGTAACTATCGACCTTAGACGCACAGTTCGGGACCCCCTACCCGAGATCCGCCGGTTTTGACACCGACAGGGGGGCAATTCAAGAAGTTTACCACAAAATCTTCTTCATAAGCATTGCCTTTATTCTACATTTTTTAAGAGTAAATATAGATGTGATAATATAAGAAAAATGGAGAATATTTAAGATAAGATGAAGAGTGATGCTACATAACCAACTAGCTATAAATGTAAGTACATGGATACAAGCAAAAGGTACAACCAAGAGCAATGCAGAGCTAAACTTCTTCAGTACCATCGGTGTTATCTAACCTTATGGTAAGAGTAATATAGATCTGATGTGTAGAAAATGGAGGGCAAAGGAAAATAAGTTGCAGAGTGATGGTACATGAACAACTACCTGTCAATATAAGTACACTGATAAAGGACAACAGGTACTTACAAGAACAATACAGAGCTAAAAAATTTCATTGCAATTGGATATATTCTACACTAATGTAACCATTCATACATATCAGATAATTTGGAGCGAACAATTGATAAGCAAGCTATCACGCATACTGCTGTCACATAATGAACCAGGTACGAATGCAAGTACAATGATACAGGAAAACAGGTACTAACAAGAGCAAAGCAGCAGGCAACATATTTGCGATATCCTGTCGTTCTTTTCGAACCAGAATTCTTCTTCGAGCAGATTTCCTGCAAAAAAGATCTGTAAGGCACAGGCAGAAAAGTAGAAGTTCAAATTGTCATGTGATATCATAGACAATACCTCATCCTGGGAACGAGACCAATGCATAACAAGGTTTTTCCATTCAATGTCTTCTAAATTTAGCACAGGAGACTTCACCGGAAATTCCTTTATAGACTTGCCATCAAAGTGTGATTTCCTCAGGTAACACCTATACTACTGTAATGCTTCCTTGAAAAGTGCAAGCAAGCTTTGCTTGTCATGACTATCCAGATTGACCCTCGCCTACTTACAACAATGTAATGTAAATCATTGATGTGTTCAATCAGCAGAAAACAGGAAAATAATCACCATGAATAATAGCACTTACACGTAAGTGGGACAGGAAGATGTGAAAATGGTGTTTGTCTTCACTATAATCTTCCCACGATGGGAATATATGCACGTAGTCCCTAACAACACTGAAAGCATTGTATTTTAAACTGGGAATAACTGGAATGGGGTTCCAAGCTGCAGGAATTGGCCGTCTCTGCAGCTGGGATAGGTCTTTGGCCGGTGGACTTGTTGTACTTTTTGCTGGAGTGGGATTTTTCTGTGGTATGGCTGGTACTATGGCAACTGAAATCGGCATACCTTTTGCTGGAGTGCAGGTCCTGTGTGGTGGGGCTAGTGGTGTGGCCAGTGAAGTATGGGTACAGTCTGCTGGAGTCGGTCCTACGTTATGTGTCACTGGTTGTACAACCAATATAAGTGGGGCGTTGTCTGATTTCTCCGGCACCACCACATTTTTCAAGGACTTTGCTGGTGCTCCTTCAGGTTCGGCAATCACCCTCTTCCTTTTTGATGTCTGATGCACAAGAACATCATTTGAGTGGAAAACATGGTATGATGACAGATGGAATATGTATTGATAATGGATGGGCATGGCATCTTGACATATATGATGAGTAAACTAAGCAGATGGCGGTGCAACAAAGTAGAAGAAATGCAAGACAACATATGCAAGATACGCGCAATCAATAAAACCTTGCCAAATTAGAACATGCACCTTGATAGGTGAACATGACAGGCCATCTGCCTTTGACTCCTCGAGGTCAGAATAGTCATTAGGATCATATTCTGAACAAGAATCTACAGGTGGGGAGCGTATGAGTTTCATTGCATCCAGAATGGCACTCAATGCCTTGGTGCCAATTTTGTAAGTCGTTGCAGTGTTCCAAAATATTCTTCTGATGCAAGGATTCTGATATTCACTGTAATTATGTATAATATCTGAGAACCATGAAAACATAAATAGTAGTGAGATTATCTTTGTAATGCAGAGGATATTCTAATATAGGGGCGCCCCTGTAAACCCTTGTGTGCTATCACTGGATTCTGATGAGAGAGCTCATGTGTGCTGTAATATGGTGCGTGCATTAATATAATCTGGCACAAGTACACAAAAAATAGGCTCCAAAAGTAAGGATAGTTGGCAGATGATAGGTTCATAATATACTGTATAGAGAGTTATTGCCAAACCATGATAACAAGAGCACACAACAACTAGGCAGAGTGTACATAAAAGGGGTAGACCATAACCACGATATGTAAATCGGGAAACTAGAACTGGCTGGAAAATGCGGTGTTGTATTGCCGCTACTAATTGAAAGCCTATCAATCATGTACAAGCCAGCTCTATCAGTTGTTGACTACAGATGTCCCTGCTCCCCTTCCTGACAAGGAACATACTGTACGTACTAAATACAGAATAACAAAAGAGGAACATGTTAAAGAACAGAAGAGGAAGCATATTCTTGAGGTTCTGCTTCATTGCGTACAATGTTGGTTGCCCACTCATGATGAATCACAGCGCCCAAAGAAATGCAATTCCATGTTGTATCTCTATATGTGGCAACATGCATTTGGAAAATCAAGTGGGAGCATTACCTGACCAATTAAATGTGTGTCTGTTAACTAATATCAGTATCATATCATAATTCATATTTGAAGAAGTAAGCTTTGGACTTATGATTGGTGTGTTGTTTAGCTTCAAGAGTGGACTGCTGCTAGTGCGACACAAAGCAGCTACACAGATCATAGTGTAGATATAACGGGAAAACCGTAAGCATTAGGAGTAAAATCAACAAAGTGGAACTTGCTAGAATATATGTGCTAGTATTGCCGGTACGGCTAGAAAGGCTTCAGATACCAGCTCTCTTCAACTGAAGGTGCGGTACTGTTAATATCAGTGTAACTCTCAAAGGCGACACAACTCCCCGCATTTACTTGCTAATCTTATAGGATTCAAGTGGGCAGGCCACTACAATTCCTATTCCTATGTTTACAAAATCCTACGAATCAAAGAGGCCCGAAGAGTTCAAAGTGTCCATCACAACCGACCGTATAGACCTTTACACTGCAAATGTCCCTGCTCATCTTCACTACAAGGAACATACTGTACTACTATCATACTCCCTCCGTTCCAAAATAAAAGTCTTTGTAGAGATTTCCACTATGGATCACATACAGATGTATACAGATACCTTTTAGAGTGTAGATTCACTCATTTTGCTCCATATGTAGTCCATGGTGGAATCTATACAAAGACTTGTATTTAGGAACGGAGAGAGTACTTATTAAAGAAGAATGGAAGAGGAATATGCTAAAGAAGAGGAAGAAGATTTTGGATAATAAAATGTTTGTTGCACAGTGCCCACACATGATGAACCAGAGCGCATTAGGAATGCAAGTCCTGCTATCTCTCTATATGTGGTGCACGTGCTTTTCGAAAGTAAAGTAGGAACATTAGCTGGCTAATTAAACGTTATCTGTTTTAGTAATGTCAGCATCATACCAGATTCGTATTTGAGCAACAAGTTTGGAATTATGAGTGGCACGTTGTTTAGCTTGATGGATTTAGGAGCAGTGCTAAGCAACTACGATGATGGTACTGAATATAAAGGCATGTCTGCATGCAAGTCGCATGACTTTTGTCATTTGGGTCAATCGACCATTTTTCAGGCGGTTGGATGAAGATCCTAGGTCTCCTAACCCTTCTTCTTCCTCGTCTCTGATTCTTTCCATACAGAACACCGCATGGGCCGCCGGCCGAACCACCGGTCCTGACCCCCCCGCCCTCCCCTGAACCGCCCCCACCGCCTGTGTTCCCTGCCACCCCCACCCCCACCCCGCCCCCACCCGCGTCGAGTTTTCTTTGTTCGGCGAGGCCCCACCACCGCCCCCCACGACCACCATCCCCACCCGAGCCCCTTCCTTCGCACTGGCGAACTCCGGCGAGCTCTCAAAAATCGACTGACCAAATTTTGAAATTTAGTCTACTGTCATTTAACTAGTGTGGAATATAAAAGGGGAAAACCATAAGCATTGCGAGTGTAGTGTTGAGTGTGCCATGGCGGATCTGAAGGTGCAAACCGGACAAAGGCAACTGCGCAACCAATGTTTGCTTTCAACTAACAAGTAAGTGATGGACAAGAAATCAGAGTAAAGCAGTGGCGATCTATTTTCTTGCTGCGATAAATAAGCTGAGCAGATACGAAAGAGTACCGCCTCTGGTGCGGCACCGTGTATGCATCTGCTGAGAATTTGACGGTGCTGCAGTAGCGATGGCTGTCGGCGGCATGGAAACAGATCTAGGAGGGTAGACGGTGGCGGCGGGGCGCGGTGGACGAGACGGTCGTAGGAGCGGCGCCGGCAAGGTGGACGATGGCGGGGATGAAGCGAGAGGACGATATGCAAGGATCCTGGTCCGAAGTCGTGGATGAGAGAGGTCGATCTCTTGTAATGGACGATGGCGTCAGGGTATTAGCTCCGGCATGGTGGAGGAGGACGGCGGTGGATGGGGTGACGGATGGAGGAGGCTGGGGTGGAGAGGGTGTTTTGGCGCCCACAGAGTAGGAATGGGGAAATGGAGGGAGAGAGGAAGGGGGGAACCATGTCTTCAGGGCGTGCTTGTCTCAAATGCGAGGAAATTTACAAACTTATCCCCCATTTAAAATTTCATACAACACAACAATATTAGTCGGTTGGGGATAGGACTGTAATCTCGCATACACCGAATATTTGCCGACGAGAGTTTGTTTTGGTGCCCACCATGTATGAATCGGGGAGGGAGTCGATTTCTCCTGAGGAGACACTTTTTATTGGCGCCCACCGTGTATGAATCCGGGTGAGAGGCGGTTATGTCACGTTTGAGTGAAATTACAAACCTACCCCTATCGAAACCTATAGAAATCGAGCTGATAGCCTTTGCATGTCAGGCATAGGCAGTAATTTCCATCTCGCAGATTTTGGTTTCGGGCGGTTACTGCGACTTTCCCTGCTTCGTTCAAATTTTTGCAGAGCAAGAGTGCATGTTTACCGTGCCAACTCAATTCGAATCCAGATTGTATTCTATTTTTGTTCGGGCAGGATCCATTTTCAATTGGAATATAATTCTGTGTACATCATTTTTTTATATATACTCTCAAAAGCACAACAAAGAATTATGCTCCTTTATATGTATAATATGATTTACAAATACAATGATCTCAAAATCGTAAGGTTGAATTCAAAAAATTTAAACCAAATTATGTTCTACTAAAATGTATGGATCAGTAATATATACATATTAAATAACATAGATGCGCGTGAATTCATATGAGTATGCATGTTTGATAGATCAATTTTGGTTTGACTATGAATTACATGTATCATCTCGAATTCAAATATTTGAATCCCTTTTATGTTGACTCCTTTCACGCCCATCTCTCTCGCATGCTCCTTCATGTAGCTATCACTCTCTTTTCTCCAGCTCACCTCCACGCTCACTTCATGTTTCTCCTATCTTCGCAAACATGGTCTCTCGACGTCTCCCTTGATAAGTGTCACACTCTCCCTATCATTATACATTACACGATTTTCATTATCTCTCATGTCTCTACCATTCTCTGGTATCACTAGGTACCTAAGCTTTCTTTTTCACCGCCACACACACAGTCTCACTCGTCTTTCACTTTGCCTTTCTCTCTATGGGGTTCTCTCACACACCCTATATGTCTCTAGATATGACCCATACCACTAAAATTACTCTCTCCCGCAGACACAACATTTGTTGCGGTCTCCCTTCCGTCTCCATCCCTGTTATAAAACAGACATTATTCATTTGTTTACCGATCAGACAAACTCCCCCCCTCTCTCTCTCACACACACACACAACTCCTGCTTCCACTCTCCTACCTGACTATCGTCTCTCTCATACACACAAAACTCTCGCTTTCGCACCCCCGACTCGTATTTGTCTCACAAACATTGATCGACTAGCCTCCAGATAGGTTTATACACCCGCACACTCGTGCTTTCACTATCGCGTACAAGTCTCTCTCGCGCTCCTTGTATCTATGTAGATTTTTCGTGCCTTCTTGAGACACGCCCTCTCGATTGTGCACACACACACTATTTCCTCATTTTAAGCTGATACCTCTCGCACACACACTCTTTGTGTCTTTGTCACATATGCACTCCGTCCTCCTCTCTCCCTCTCTCTCACACACACAACACACACACACATGGGCTTTTTGCAACAACTAGCAAGATGCCCATGCGTTGCATGGAACAGCAAGATGCATTTGTATGAGTAGTTTATCTTGCGGGAGAAAAGGATGAATGAGAGAAGGCCTTATTTGCAAATGTGGAGAGGGGTGTGGGCATCTTTTTGCAAAATTGCCATAGTTTCCTTCCTATTCGTCAGATATAAATCGGACGGCCTATATTGCAGGATGGCAAGCACACCATCATCACCAACTCTATTTTTTTATCTCTACTCTTATAAAAAGCATAGTCGGTGATGATGGTGTGCCTGCCATCCCGCAATATAGGTCATCCGATCTATATCTAATGGAGAGGAAGGAAACTATGGCAATTTACCCGCACTCCTCTCCACATTTGCAGATAAGGCCTTCCCTCGTTCATCCTTTTCTCCCACAACATCTTGATGTTCCATGCAACGCACGGGCATCTTGCTAGTAAGAGTAGAAATTAGAGATATACCGCTTCTCGAATCTTGAAACCAACAACATTCCTCCTTTATCTCATCAAAACCGCAAAAGGAATATATTTTGAGTGAAACATAACATAAATTTGGTGATATACGTATTTCAAAACTAGACCCTTTTTTCTATCAAATCGGTGAATATGTATTAATCAACTTTGATCGTGTGGAAACGCATTGGCACATTGCTAGTAGTTATTACTACTGTATAATTTTTTGGACACCAGACAAACGGTGGAGTACATATACGAAGAGAAGAGGCGCATGCACACAGTCGGTCTCTCGCTGTCTCGCACACATGAGAGTTACGTAAAGGCACTGTTAACAAATAAACCCTCAAACCCTAGGTGCATGATTGCTGCATGCGCGGGTACCGGGTACGTGATGGAGCGCACCTTTGTAAGAATAGTCAGCTCGCATGATAATTTGATCCGTAGGAGTTGATGGTTGGGACAACAGGTGAGCGACCTGGAGGCGGTGGCTTGCCAGTTGCCACAGATCGAGTAGCCACGTATAAAATATCATTTTTTAGCGGGGTAAGAGTTCCGATTTTCAATGGCGCGTTATAAGTACTAAGTAGTTTTTAGAACGGTTGGTATGGAGCGAAATGGAATTCTTAACTACTACCTCCTTGGCGTATGGTTGTATGGGTTTATGTTGTGAGATGTTGAACCTGGTAGTTCTATGGCAAATACTATGGTTTAGATGTTGGTTTTCAGTAATGAAAATCGGAAGGGGGAAACCATTCTTTGATAAAAAAACTACTACCTCCGTCCTGCTTTACTAGTCCCCATCGTATTTTGGGTCAAAGTTTGTCCACGAATTTTACTTGTAAAATGTGAATGGAAAACGAGATTTTGTTATACCCAAACAAAAACGGACAGGAGGGAGTGATTGCTCTGACATGGACGCGACCTCTCATAGCGGAGGCATTGAACCGGCGCGCTAGCCAAGAGGACCCCACTCGCTGCAGGCTTGGCTGAAAACGCCTCCTCGCCGCATGCAACCGGCTTCAGACTGCCCCGCCTGCCTCCATTGAATCCGCGCGTGTGCCGGCAACACGTCCTTCCGCGAGCCGGCCGGCATTTTAGAACACAAAAAATCCAAAATATAATTAATTACGCATGGTCTTGACTTATTGTGCTCGCACTGGTAGCAGGAACTAGAGGTTTTTCTTTATTTATAACTCTCCTCACATTTTTTTGGCTTTCAAGTGAATCATGGTTGTGCACATTATCTATGAATGTGCAGATATCTGTGAACATGAGTTTGATGTGGAAGTTGAACTTGGAATGTTGGGCTTGCGCGTGAACTATACCATGTCCAATGCTTCGTTTGTTATTGTTTGGAAAGTAATTGCTGTTATTACATGACACAAAAAAATTATTTTGTGCCACATCAGTAGATGCACGGACATCACAACAGGCATGCTGACTGGATAAACATTTGAACCTAGCTATTATGAAGGAAAATTTGTATTGACAACACTTTTAGATAGTAGGAGACGCCTAGCCTGCTCTACCTCTGCTAGCTTATTTCTGGCTTCTTCTATCTCTTCTTTGACTTGGGTGAAGAGAGCATCTGATTTCTCTTTTCGCTTCTTCAGGAACTCAGCTACATTCTCAAGGGCTGCTGCATGCTTTCTTTCAGCCTTTACTAGAACCACGAGGACACGAACAATTGACTACTCCACCTGGCTTGTGTGTAATCCAGCATCATCTGGGAATTTGCACCTTGTGTCTAATCCAGCATCATTAGGGAACTGGCACCTTGTGTGTAATCCAGCCTCATTTTGGTAACATGATCTCGAGGTTGACCATACTTCCCTCCTCGTAGGAACTGCATCCTGACATGAAGTTACTTCTTTTTTAGATCAATACTCAGAGCAACCCAGATCCATTTAGTAGAAGCCAGATAAACAGGACTCAGAGAAGTGAATTCAAAAGGAAAAATATAAAAACAGACTACAAGGTGAGAACACCCACTTCCTACATCAAGCTAAAAACGAAAGCATTACGACGATTAAGACTCTTCTTATTACACATCAAAGAACACGAGGCTAAGAGAAACAGAAACTACAACATATACACATCGAAGAACACGAGGCTAAACGAAAGTAATTGAAAGGGTGTTACTTACCAAAGCTCGTTTTACAGGTTCGGTGCAGCTCCTCTTTAACTTGCCACGCTCCTTGAAGATGTCCCCAATATCCCTTTTTGGTCTTCATTGCTCCTCTACATGTTCGCACTCGTGGTTTTAAAATCTCAACATGACCAGAAAAATATACTACTCCCTCCGTTCCATAATATAAGAACGTTTTTGACACTACAGTAGTGTCAAAAACGTTCTTATATTATGGGACGGAGGGAGTAGTATTACTCACACATCTTGTGGGCAACATTAAAGCACTCGTCTGCCATGTTAGAGCATCTCCAACAGAAGCGCAACACGCGACGCTTCAAAAAAGAGTTTACAGCACCGGAGTAGCCAGTTTTTGCGGGCCCGGAGTGCTGAGATCGAGAAGTGGAGATAGAGAGTAGATACTAGAGAGTAGAGACATAGATAGTTCTCAGCATAGATATAGCATAGATAGATAAAAAATAGATAGTTCAACTACTCCTCGTCATCCGACTCCTCGGTGATGTCCTCCTCCGACGTCTCAATGTAGGCGTGAAGATACTGATCGTTGTCGGATTCCCAGGGTGACTCTACTCCTAGCCTCATGTTGAATTGAGCGTCCGCTTTTCGCATACGCTTGTCCTCGCGATAGGCGGCTCGCTCCGCCCTCCACTTCTCCCTTTCCGCACTCCTTTGCGCGTAGAACTCGCGCTCATTGATAGTAATCAGCATAGATATAACATAGATAGATAAAAAATAGATAGTTCAACTACTCCTCGCCATCCGACTCCTCCTCGGTGATGTCCTCCTCCGACGTCTCAATGTAGGCGTGAAGATACCGATCGTTGTCGGATTCCCAGGGTGACTCTGCTCCTAGCCTCATGTTGAATTGAGCGTCCGCTTTTCGCATACGCTTGTCCTCGCGATAGGCGGCTCGCTCCGCCCTCCTCTTCTCCCTTTCCGCACTCCTTTGCGCATAGAACTCGCGCTCATTGATGATGTCCTGCGGGAAGCGTTGGCACCACAGCGCCTTGGCTTCCTCGTCCATCTCGGCGATGCCGAGATGGTGCTCCCGCCTCTGGTTGTCGCGACAATCCTCGTCGGTGATAAGCCGCGGCAGAGGCGCGAGCTCCTGCGCCCGCTCCCGCATCGGCATGTTGGGGAAGTTCAATGTTCTATGAGGCCACCGGAGGCGCGACGCCGCCGCGTCGTACGCGTGCGCAGCCTCGTTGGCCGTGTTGAAATTGCCGAGGCCACGGCGCATCCCATGGAACCAGATCTCGGCGGAGAAGCCACCGGAGGGGCGCGCGCAGACGACACTGTATCCCCAAGTTTCCCGGCGACGCAGCGACATGGTGGCGCGGTAGCGGCGAGGCGAGAAAGAGCGGGGAGAGAGCGGTGGCGAGGCGCAGAGCGGGGAGAGAGCAGTGGCGAGGCACAGAGCGGGGAGAGAGCGGTGGCAAGGCATAGAGCAGTGGGAGGGCGTTGGATTTTATAAAGCGCGCCGGACGCCGCGCACCAAAACTAGCGCGCGCCCGGCCGCCTTTTCCCACGCGCGCGCGATCCTTTCCCGACGTCCCTGCTATCTCTATTCTCTTCTCTACTGTTATATTTATTTTATATTTAATATTTATCTCTACTTCTCTACTCTTTTAAAATACAGAGTTGGTGATGATGGTGTGCCTGCCATCCTGCAATATAGGCCGTCCGATTTATATCCGACGGATAGGAAGGAAACTATGGCAATTTTGCAGAAAGATACCCACAACCCTCTCCAGATTTGCAAATAAGACCTTCCCTCGTTCATCCTTTTCTCCCACAAGATAAACTACTCATACAAATGCATCTTGATGTTCCGTGCAACGCATGGGCATCTTGCTAGTTCTAAAAAAATTTCCATCATTTGACACACTACTGGTTGTAGATGAAGAACCTACCCAAGCACAGCGCGATACAGAGCGATGCACAATTACAAGCTGATATTCTGTTGGACAATGGAGGCTATAACCAATTACTTTTACGGGAACAATAGCGACCAGGAAATTTGAAGGGTAGGTATGAACAAAATTGGAACTGCACATGTACTGATAAGTGATTCAATACACAGATTACCAATCGAGGAGGAGAACGATGGTCGCGGTGGCCTCTGTGCATCATGGCTGGCAACGGGAGTCATTTCATTATCCACGACGGTGGTGCTTCTGCGCTTGGCGTCGGCTTCCGGGAAGCAGATCCGAGACCGTGGAAGACGGTGCCGGGGAAGAGGCTCAGTGTACGATGACGACGGTGTACCGGCTCCAGTGCGGCGTACGAGGTCATCAATGAGGCAGATGTGCTACGGTGAACGAGTGTGCCGATGTAGAAGCGGAGGAGCACGAAGGCTGCGGTGCCGTGGAGAAGTCTATTTTGTGGTGGGGATAGAAAATGAGGAATATTCAGGTGTACTACTCTGGGTGCCGGGGTGGGGTTGGCTGGGTAGGGTGAACCTGAAGTTACGAAAACAGCCCCCCTACCAAGCGTCATCCGTAGGCCTGTTCCGAAGGCTATGATGGTAACTTCGCACTGCTCGAATTAGGGTCGCGGGAGATTTTCCCACCGACCTCAAAATTTTGTGACAGTGAACTCCCCGTGTGGCGTGTTGGGTGATTGGGCTAAGCAACTAGCGAGTAGTACTAGTAACTACAAGTACTCCCTCTGTTTTTATTAACTCTGCATATTAGGTTTGACCAAAGTCAAACTTCCTAAAGTTTGACCAAGTTTATAGAAAAATATAAAGATTTACCATAACAAATATGTATGATGTGAAAGTACATTCAATAATGAATCTAATGGTATTTATTTGTTATTGTATATGTTAATATTTTTTGTTATAAACTTTCTGAGAGTTTACAAAACTTGACTTTGGCCAATGCTAATACGCGGACTTAAATAATAACGGAGGGAGTACACATTTGTCTTCTTAGTTTGTAGTGAATTAATCATTTGTTGTAATTGTGAAATAAATATATTAGGCTACTGACTTAGAATGTAATGGCCTATACAATTCAATAGTTACAATCATTGTTGAATTCCAACATGTATACGAGGTCTATAGTACTTCACAATATGCTCAAACTCACATAATCCTAGTCAAATGAGAAACTAAATGCATTTCATAGTTATTACTTTGTAGGATGCAACAAAACCAACCATAACTCTACATCATCCATTATAAAAGCAACATTTTGAACACATCCTAATGTGTGAATGAAACGTGTAGAGAGAGCTTGCGAAGATGGAGCAGATAGGGCGGGAAAGATTGTATGTATGTGGACGAGAGAGTAGGAGACAAACCTAGCGAGAGAGAGAGAGATAGAGAGAGAGAGAGAAAGAGACAGGAAGAAGTTAGGTCTGTGAGAAAGATGGAGACACGTAATATACGTGAGATGCGTGTGCATCCGGATTCTGTACACATGGAAGGAGAAGAGACAACATGTTTGATGAGAGAGCTGGAAAAACATGGACGAGAGGGGAAGGATCTCGTGGGTTGAGGGATTGATAATTTTGTGCGGGAGAGAGAGGGATTGGTAATTTTGTGCGGGAGAGAGAGGGAGGGAGGAGTCAGTCAGCCGTCGTCCATCATCGTGCTTCCAAATGGCCCCGCATTCTCTAATGCAGTGTGGTCACCGTCTTCGATCTCCTCGATGCCCTCTTTGAAGATTGAGGCGTTGTGCATGCTGGGGTGCAGAGAAACACAAGTGAGAGTGGTCGCCATATAACCTTGGATGGGGATGAATTGTGTGCTCGGGGGAGGGGGAGTGTGTGTGCGGTGTGTGTGTATGTGTGTGTGTGTGTGTGTGTGTGTCAAATATTGAGAGAAATCAAACCCATGGAGAGAAATGTGTGTGTATGTGAAGGAAAGCTACATGCTAAATAGGGTTTTCATGAAGAGATTGTGCGTGCGAGATAGAGAGCGATGTGCGGGCCTTGAGGTGGGCAGGGGCCGGGTGAGGGTGTCAAAATGTATGCGTTGATGCATGTGTTACATGCGATCGTGCGAGGGACGGACGAATCGAGAGAAATGGTTGTTGTGTTACGGATGCTCCTTGCTCTCTCTCTCACACACACAAGTACAAATAGAAGACCGTTCTCTCATGTATACACAACATATCAGCATCTGTCTATGTCTCACTAATGCATGATCATTTCCACATTCACACCTCTCTATGTCTCTATCACACGTACACCGTCTCCACATTGCCCTTCCGCCACAACACACATATGGACCCATACGCATGTTCTCTCTCAGTCACACACACAAAATCAGCATTAAAAAAACTAGGGCGCACCTAAAATGTCCAAATCCAAATAAACACGAACTGGAGCTAAATTCAAATATATGGAAATATTGTAGCGTCAAGAAATTTTCCAGGAAAAAAAGTTAAGTAATTTACGGGTATTGTTTTCACACACACAAAAAGGTTCGGTGGATGTCCTTCGAGCGCGACACGATGACGCACCGTTCGATCGACCGCGCGGCCTCAGTCTAATGTTTACGTGTACTAGTACGGTTTTCTTTAAGTTTGACCAACCCTATATAAAACTAAACTAAGGTCCCATACGCTGCCTCAGTCTAATGTTTATGTGTACTAGTACGGTTTTCTTTAAGTTTGACCACCCTATATAAAACTAAACTAAGGTCCCATACGCGCACTCATCTATATGCCTCCGCCGCCATTGCGCATGCCGGCGCCCGCCTACTCCGGCCAACCATTTCTCTCCCATCACCACCGTGTCGCCGCCGTCCCTGTGCCATGAAGCCGAAGGCTCGCCCGCTCACGTCGTCTGCAGTCCCTCCTCGCGATGCCGCCGCGCTGCCAGTAGCTGGTGGAGCCGCGTCTATGCACACAGCATACGAAGAGGAGGACGAGCGCGTGCTCAAGCCTGCCGACGAGGAGGAACTAGCGTGTCATTGTCGTCTCCGCCCGCACGGAGGAGGCACGCATGGTGGCTGTCGCGGCGGAAGCCGGTCGCGCCCGCGCCGAGCCCGCAAACCGGGTGCGGACGCAGAATCTACCTTCGAGACCTTGAATGCCACGTGAATCCTGCAATCTGAAGGAGCAATTTGGGTCAGTCGACTCTTGTGAGCCGTTGGATGCAACATGGATGGCCAGAAGGGCTTCTTCAACCTTCGAAATTGATGCACTTTTCATCTTCTCTCTCAGACATCGAGCCGCTAGCCCGCCACACGCCTAACTGCCTGCCACCGCCACCCCGCCCTCCCCTGAACCGCCTGCCACCGCCATGCTCCCCCCACGCCCGCCATCCATTTAACCCCGGGCACAATCCATTTTTTCCGACGAACTTCATTCCACACCCAACACTCATGGGCACCCTGCCACCCTAATATAGATACTGGGGTAGCTTCTCTGCCATCTTCTTCCTTGGCTCCGTCTGTGACGCCCTCGATTCAATCATACACTAATCATACACGAAAATGTGTACGATCAAGATCAAGGACTCACGGGAAGATATCACAACACAACTCTAAACACAAATTAAAATAATACAAGCTTTATATTACAAGCCAGGGGCCTCGAGGGCTCGAATACATAAGCTCGAATACACAAGAGTCAGCGTGATGAGGACATCAATACCATTGTTACACCCGCAGCCCCTGCTGCTATACATACTGGACCAATTACTAGAGCTCGCGCACGCCAATTAAATTACTAGGTACTTCCGTTTCTTGGTAATGATTCTAATGTTCATGAGAATATGATGCTGCCTAAATTGGATACATTTGTTTTGCTTACAAATGAAGGGCCTAGCTTTGATAAGGATGAACATTGGAGCAAGAACAAGCATGGAGATGATGGCATGCACATGGGGAACAAGAACGGAGTTACAAGTGATGATTTCGGGACATTGAAGCCACCATAATGCGTGCATGAAGCCTTGGACGAAATATACAAGATGCTACTTCATAACTTTCGTCCGGAGGCTATTCTAGGTGTTGCGTCACCTTATTATTGGGCAAGGCCCATGTAATTTCGAAATACTTGAGTATAGGCTATTTTTAGAGTCCGTATGTGTGGGGAAACAAGAGATAGGGTTGGTTTCGGACCCCTTCCCCAAGGGCCACGAAATTCCCCCCTCTTCCTCCATATATACAGCCCTTAGGGCGTCGTTTAGACTTGGGGTTTTGTTTAGATTAAAAGTTTGCCATAGCTGCAACTTCGCGTACTTCGTTTGTGTTAAACGACCAGACAAAGGCGTCACAGAACCCCACCTTGATCAATAAAGCTTTCATCTTATATTCGCAATATCTAGATTGCAATCTCAGTTTCTTGCTTGTTCTTCGTTTGCTCGCAGGAAACAGACCCTCGTGGTCAGGTTGATCGTGCTCCGGCGTGGTCAATAACCTCTCGGAGTTGGTTTAGCGATTGCTAAGGCGCGACGTCCTCGCACGTTCGTAGTCGGATCGTCAAAGTCGACTTCCAACAAAGCGATATCCATCATCTCATCGAAAGACGGGACACCTTTGCCTCTATCAAGTGGTATCAGATTTTCAGGTTGCTCGGTGAGATTTTACAGTTTTTCGTAGTTTAGATCGAGTCTGTTCTTCATACCTACAGTCCACGAAAAAGCCACAAAAAAACATTAGGGTTAGTTCAGTATATCCGAACCAATCTGAGCCTTTGCATAATCTTTTTAGGGTTTTTGCTTTGTTGAATTTGCGGTTGCATCATCGTGTCAAGTTGCTGGTCTTAGAGTCTAGTCTTTTAGAGTTTCGAGTTCTGGTCATAAGTTGTCACGCCGCCGCCGCACCATCATCATCGCCTTTCCATCTACCACCATTGCTTATCCGCCACCGCTCTGAATCCGTATCCATATACCACCACCAATCCGTATCCATATACCACCACCGATCCGTATCCATATACCACCACCACCGCTACCATATACCACCACCGTTGCCATATCCTACCACCATATATCCACCACCAATCCGAGTTCTTTTCATATTCGGTTTGTTTTAGAGATCCATCTATTTTCCGTTTCGTGTTTCCTTGCCTGAGTAGGTGTCGGAAAAAAAATTACCTGAGTAGGAGACCCCCGGGCAGTTTTTAGGCCAAAATTTCGGCGACCAAAAATATTTTTCCCTATCCTATTTTTAGGTCCCGGGGAGTGTTTTGAGACACTCGCCATCATAGTGATTTTTT
This sequence comes from Triticum aestivum, assembly GCF_018294505.1. NCBI lineage: Eukaryota > Viridiplantae > Streptophyta > Magnoliopsida > Poales > Poaceae > Triticum > Triticum aestivum. Next base: position 47,222 of record NW_025225118.1, on the reverse strand, counting down.
CTCGCACTTTTTCATCGTCGCTGCCTTGATTTCCGAAAAAAATAGTCAAAAAAATTTGTGCCTATCCTGTCAGTTTGACCTGGGAAGAGTTTTGAGACACTCGCCATTATAGTGATTTTTCGCAAAAAAAAGAGCGGACAAAAAAGAGCGTGAAAAAGAGCAATTTTTTTTCCAGAGTGTGCTTTTCCCTTGTTTACGTGCAGTGCCGTGATTTTGTTAGTGTTCTAGGCTCGCGTCTCTAGCACGGTCTAGCCTAGGACCAGCACAGTACCGTCGTTGAGCGTTTATTCAACTTTGCATCTCTGAATTGATTATTGCTGACCATTTTTGCTACCATATTATAAGCCTTCCCAACTCCACATACATCTACATCGTGCGTTTGACTCTCCCTGGTAATCGCTCTATCCAAGCTTTGAGAGTTTTGACTACAACGGTTGCCGATCACCACCTGCTGCTGGGTAAGAACTGGTAAGAATTTGAGATTAGCTTGAAGGATTTGTGATACACCACCATCACCACCACTTCCTAGTAGTCTGTAGGGTCATATTCTTTTGTGTTTCTATTGCTGCTAACCATGGCAGGATCACAAGCCAATGAGACTGATTGGGAGAACATGACGAACAAGGAGTTGCATGATAAATTTCAGCAAATGATGAGTGGCCAGGTGGGAGATGTGCTAAACAGGTTTGAAGAGGCTATGGAGAAGATAGATGCCGTGGAGAAGTCATTCGAGACAAAGCTGGATAACAAGTTTACTGAATTACTCAAGCGTCTTCCCCAACCACCACCGGCTGCCTATGTCGCACCTCTACAACAACAACAACCACATCTCCAACGCCGCCTTCCAAATCAAGTGGGATGAGCACAGCGCGTTCCAATTGAGACTGGTCAAAATTCGGGTGCCGCTGCACCTACTGTTGATGCTTCTTTGGCTCCTGCTACTGCGACGGCTGAGGAGGATGACGATTATGCGGGCGATTATGAGGATGAGGTTGATCAAAATCTACGTGCAGCCACTAGCACCACCACCAGCAGGTCGACCTCAGGTATATATTCGCAATGGTAGGCCGGCACCACCACCTCTGGTACGAGATCATGACCATCTCCCTAAACTGAAATTGAATATTCCACCATTTGAGGGTAGATATGTTCCTGATATATATCTTACTTGGGAGTTAGAAACTGAACAACGATTTACATGTTTACAATATCCTGAGGAGAGACGTGTTCCTGCTGCTGTTTGTGCTTTCACTAGCTTTGCATGTGTTTGGTGGTCTGAACATTGTAGATTATATCCTGTTCCAGCTACTTGGGCTGCTTTGAAAACTGCTATGCGTACTCGTTGGGTTCCACCATATTATCAACGTGAATTGCTTCAAAAACTACAGCGTTTACGACAAGGGAAAAATTCTGTAGAAGAATATTATCATGAATTACAAACTGGCATGATTAGATGTGGTATTGTTGAGGAGAATGAAGCTATGCTTGCACGTTTTATGGGTGGTTTAAATAGAGAGATTCAGACCATTCTAGAGTATAAGGAGTATACTAATATCACTCGTTTATTCCATCTTGCTTGTAAAGCTGAACGTGAAGTGCAGGATCGACAAGAATTGGCGCGAACTAACTTTTCTGCAGGTCGACCTTCATCATGGACACCACGTGCATCCTCTACTTCCACTTCACCATCACCTCCATCAAGTGCCACCTCCAGCCGTGATACAAGAAAGCAGGCACAACCACCACTCTCTGCCAAGAGCACACTTGCCGGGCCTGCGCAGAGCTCTTCTTCTTCCATGGCGTCAACAGGGCACACAAGTGATATTATTTTTCGTCGTGGTAAGGGAAGAGGACATTATGCGAGAGAATGCAAATCTCAGCGTGTGATGATTGCTACTGAGGATGGTGGGTATGAGTCCGCTAGTGACTATGATGAGGAGACTTTGGCTCTTATTACACGTGAAGAACATGGTGGAGATGATTCTGAAAATGAGACGCAGTACATGGCTCCTGAAGACGCTGACAGGTATGAATGTTTAGTTGCTCAACGTGTTTTGAGTGTGCAGGTCACACAAGCGGAGCAAAATCAGAGGCATAATTTGTTCCATACAAAGGGAGTTGTGAAGGAACGTTCTGTTCGCGTCATCATAGATGGAGGGAGCTGTAACAACTTGGCTAGCATGGAGATGGTGGAGAAACTATCTCTCACCATAAGACCACATCCACATCCTTACTACATCCAATGGTTCAACAACAGCGGCAAGGTTAAGGTAACACGTACTGTTCGTGTGCATTTTAGTATATCTACATATGCTGATTATGTTGATTGTGATGTGGTACCCATGCAAGCATGTTCCTTATTACTTGGTAGACCATGGCAATTTGATAAAAATTGATAGAGGCGAGGGTGTCCCGATCTTTCGATGAGATGATAACTATCGATTTGGTGGAGACGACTTTGACGATCCGACTACAAACGTGCACGACGTTGCGCCTTATCAATCGCTAAACCAATCTCCTGAGGTTACTGACGATGCCGGAAGCACGATCAGCCTGACCACGAAGGTCTATTCCTGCAAGCAATCGAAGAACGAGCAAGAATATGATAATGCAATCTGAATATTGCGAATATATATGAAGTATTGATAGTGGTGGGGATCCGTAAGCGGTCTTGGTCTGGTCGTTGGACACAAACGAAGTACACGAAGTTGCAATGGCTAACTTTTAACTAAACAAATCCCAAGGAAAAAGCTACTAGATGGATCTACTTATATAGGAGCAAGGGGTGGCGGCCAAGGAGGTGGGAGGACGTTCCAAGGCAGCCTAAAACCAACCCTAGGTCGTACAAGGCTCATGGGCCCAAGTGGAGGTGATGCAACACCTTTGGACTTGTAGTTTGACTCGGATTCTGGTGCAACGTCAGATTGTTTCGACCATAACTCAATGCTCCGGACGAATTTAAAGGTGAATCCAATTGGGTTGGAAAGAGCACGAAATCTAGTTTCCAACAAAAAAAGAATCACCCAATTCGGAGTTCGTATGAAAAAGTTGTTGGCGTTTTGAGTCAGGTATGTCTGTGCAGTCCGAATCTGAATCCAGAACGTGAGAGACTTGGACTCTATCTTCTCTTGGCCCAAAAGTGACGTGAGAGGACTTTTTGAACAGAACCTAAACTTCTCCTTTTGCCTTATCTTCATATGTGGATTGTACAAATGTCCCATACACCTGCAATTAGACAAAACACAAAAGTGTGTGAAGTATTTTTGTTTTGAATAACATAAATAGATTATTGAATAGTTTGCACTAGAAATCACCTGACAAATATGCATGTATGCAATATTTTTGGTCGTATCCAAGGTAGTCATGTCCTCATCATCCTCCCCTTCTTGAAAACAAAGCCGTCCTCGGCGTTGCTTAATCTGAAATGTGGCTAACAAAAGAGACAAGGTGTACATGTTGTATATGTATATGTCATCCATTTTTACTTCCCATGGATTTTGCACATATGACACATGTATACATGAGTAACTTTCATAGTTAATAAAATATAAAGCCAAAATATTATCACAAGAAGTAGAAGGCATGAAAGTATTGCAACTCAGTTTGCACATATAAGTGAAGCTCTTATTCATATGAAAAGATTGACAATATTCATCATTAAACCATCCCAACATTGATGAACCATCACCAAGATTAGAGGTCATATCAAAATGATTAAACATTGGCACACTTATTTTCAAACATATTTGATCCAAATCTGATTTATTCCCTGATTCACTTGATTCTTTTGCATCGATAGTTAATTCAATGGGCTCACTCAAAATTGTTTGATCACATGGCAAAGTCAAATCATCAACATAGTCCTCTAAGGTAGCTGGTGTGATCAAAGTAGTGGGTAGCTCACCGCATGGTGCACTTAAATTGACAAGACATTCATCATACTCATGTGGAAGTGGAAGATTAGTACCTTTGTCATTACCTCTTATGATCAACTCAGATGAGGTAGGCACTCTCGGTGATGATGTGTCACATGGTGGAGGTGATGTAGTCCTCACAACAACGGATGTGGTTGTCATAGTATGCTTAGTAGTTGAAGGGACAACCGTATCAACTCTTGGAATGTGCATCTCGCGCTTGTTCTCCTTGTGCGCAACACGTCGTTTTATTTCCTGTTCAGCTTTGCAAGCAAGATGAAACAAATGGTCCATAGGATAACACTCTTCATGTATTAGTATCTCCTGAATGTCACGATTTAATCCTCCCCAAAATCTATCCATAAAATCTTCTTCACTTTCTTCTAAAGAGGAATGCAGCAAGGTAGTTTGTAAAGTATCATAATATTTCGTTACGGTGTCACTACCTTGTTTTAAATGTTGCAACTTTGTAATCATGTCACGAGTATAATAAGCGGGGACGAATGTATGTCGCATGGCAAGTTTCAAATCATCCCAAGTAGTAGGTATATCATTAGGGTGTAACCGACAATATTCACTCCACCAAACTACAGCATAACCAGTGAAAGAACCAACCGCAACCTTAACTTTTTTACGTACATCAAAATTATTGGAAGCAAATATATTATTTAGGTCAAACTCCCATTCAATATATAAAGCAGGTCTAAAACGGCCATTAAATGGTGGTATAGAAACATTAACCTGATCATGTGCATTTGGATGTTTGTGCACCTCTCGTGACGGTTGTGGTATTTGCATAGGTGATGGCACATCTCCCACGATCGACAAACCCCATGAATTGACTCTAGATCCTGTCATGATTAGTAGAAACAAGAAACAAAATTCAAGAATAATGTTCCTATGAACTACTAGGATGTGGTGGTAAAGCGCTCACAGTAAAGCAAATATCAATATCTTACAAGTTCTTACCAAGCAGCAGGTGGTGACAGGCACCCAGCGGTGTCAAATAACTCCAAAGATTGAGTAAAGCGATTGCCAGGGGAACGTACGTATACACGGTGTAGAAATATGTGGAGCTGGGTTGGCTATATATGGTAGCAAAATATTAGCAATAATCAATTCAGAGATGCAATGTTGAATAAACGCTCAACGACGGTACTGTGCTGGTCCTAGGCTAGACCGGACTAGAGACGCGAGCCTAGAACACTAATGAGGTCACGGCGTAGCACAACTAGCATCAATGAAGGATACTAAGTAGCTCTGGACAGCAAGATATAAGTGAAGATCACAACGGCAGTAAAGATAATGATGAAAAACAACTGCCAAGCAGGATATACAACAACTCTCTCCAACTTTCCTCTTGAAAAGTTTGTGCCAATTTTCTGATAATTTTTTTCAAAGAATGCTACTAACTCAAGCTTTCCAATGCAAAAAGAATCACTCAATTCCGAGTTGATATGAGGAGTGAAAGAATTCTGAAACTGGCTTGAAAAACTGGAATAAGCTGCGTCCGCGAACTTCGGAGGGCAAAAAGACCTATTTAGAAGACGATTTTGAGGTGTCAAATATTGAACTAGTCTCTGCAACTATTTAGATGCGGCTCATCGCTAGCTTTCATTTGAGTACTCGCGGAGTCAAAACGGACTTTGTATGAGGAAGGTATGCCTGTTTTACTAAACAGTGCACAAAACAGATTCCAATCCGAATTCAACTACGAGATTGAGTCTAGATAGATCCGAATTTTGTTTTTTTTTCTTCTCTCTTTTTTTTCCTCACACTTTTTCTTTCTTTCTCTTTTTTTTCTGACTTCTTTTTCTCTTTTTTCTTTTTTTTTTCTCTGTCTTTTTTTTTCTCTCCCTCTTTCCAAGACAAACTAGATAAGATGCAGATTGGATCAAGCGAAGATGTGAACGACCTCAACTATGATTGTGACAATGAACTATGGGTAGCACATGGGGGAATTTGATGGATGGTGTGGTGGACAGCAGAAGGGATAACGATGCAGCGGCGACGTGACTAATGTGAACAGAACTCGAAACTCTAAACGAACTAGACCCTAAGACCAGCAACTCGACACGACGATGCAACCGATAATTCAATAATGCAAACAATGAATAGAAAATTGCAAAGGCTCAGACTGGCTTGGACAAAAGGATGAATAGATCTAACTTTTTTGTGGCTTTTTCGTGGACAATAGGTAAGAAAATAAATCTAATCTAGGGGAAACTGGAAATTCTCACCGAGCAACCTGAAAACTGATACCACTTGATAGAGGCGAGGGTGTCCCGATCTTTCGATGAGATGATAACTATCGATTTGGTGGAGACGACTTTGACGATCCGACTACAAACGTGCACGACGTTGCGCCTTATCAATCGCTAAACCAATCTCCTGAGGTTACTGACGATGCCGGAAGCACGATCAGCCTGACCACGAAGGTCTATTCCTGCAAGCAATCGAAGAACGAGCAAGAATATGATAATGCAATCTGAATATTGCGAATATATATGAAGTATTGATAGTGGTGGGGATCCGTAAGCGGTCTTGGTCTGGTCGTTGGACACAAACGAAGTACACGAAGTTGCAATGGCTAACTTTTAACTAAACAAATCCCAAGGAAAAAGCTACTAGATGGATCTACTTATATAGGAGCAAGGGGTGGCGGCCAAGGAGGTGGGAGGACGTTCCAAGGCAGCCTAAAACCAACCCTAGGTCGTACAAGGCTCATGGGCCCAAGTGGAGGTGATGCAACACCTTTGGACTTGTAGTTTGACTCGGATTCTGGTGCAACGTCAGATTGTTTCGACCATAACTCAATGCTCCGGACGAATTTAAAGGTGAATCCAATTGGGTTGGAAAGAGCACGAAATCTAGTTTCCAACAAAAAAAGAATCACCCAATTCGGAGTTCGTATGAAAAAGTTGTTGGCGTTTTGAGTCAGGTATGTCTGTGCAGTCCGAATCTGAATCCAGAACGTGAGAGACTTGGACTCTATCTTCTCTTGGCCCAAAAGTGACGTGAGAGGACTTTTTGAACAGAACCTAAACTTCTCCTTTTGCCTTATCTTCATATGTGGATTGTACAAATGTCCCATACACCTGCAATTAGACAAAACACAAAAGTGTGTGAAGTATTTTTGTTCTGGATAACATAAATAGATTATTGAATAGTTTGCACTAGAAATCACCTGACAAATATGCATGTATGCAATATTTTTGGTCGTATCCAAGGTAGTCATGTCCTCATCAAAAATTCTGTACACCATGGTAGAAACAATCAGTATACTCTTGTTCATAAGGATAAAAATATTACTTTGCTTCCTATGACTCCTGATTCCATTTTGAAAGATGACATTAATAGAGCTAATAAAGCAAAACAGGAGAAAAATAAGAGTGAAAATCAGATTGTGGCAAAAGAATTTGAGCAACAAATGAAACCTAATAATAAACCATCTAGTGTTGTTTCTGAAATTAAATTGAAAAGTGCATGTTTACTTGCCACAAAATCTGATATTGATGAGCTAGATTTCAACAAATCTGTTTGCTATGCTTTTGTGTGCAAAGAGGCATTATTTTCATTCGAGGACGTGCCTTCCTCTTTGCCCCCTGCTGTCACTAACATTTTGCAGGAGTTCGCTGACGTCTTCCCACAAGACGTGCCACCGGGATTACCACCTATTCGAGGGATTGAGCATCAAATTGATTTAATTCCCGGTGCATCGCTACCCAACCGTGCACCATACCGTACCAATCCAGAGGAGACGAAGGAGATTATGCGTCAAGTACAGGAGCTGCTCGACAAAGGTTATATACGCGAATCTCTTAGTCCTTGTGCTGTTCCTATTATACTAGTGCCAATAAAAGGATGGTACGTCGCGTATGTGTGTTGATTGTAGAGGCATTAATAACATTAATATTCGTTATCGTCATCCTATTCCTAGGCTAGATGATATGCTTGATGAATTGAGTGGCTCTACAATATTTTCCAAAGTTGATTTGCGTAGTGGATACCATCAAATTCGTATGAAACTGGGAGATGAATGGAAAACAGCATTTAAAACTAAGTTTGGTTTATATGAGTGGTTAGTCATGCCTTTTGGGTTAACTAATGCACCTAGTACTTTCATGAGACTAATGAATGAAGTTTTACGTGCTTTTATTGGACGATTTGTGGTAGTCTATTTTGATGATATACTGATTTATAGCAAATCTTTGGAAGAACATTTGGAACATTTACGTGCTGTTTTTATTGCTCTACGTGATGCACGTTTGTTTGGTAACCTTGGGAAGTGCACCTTTTGCACCGACCGAGTATCTTTTCTTGGCTATGTTGTTACTCCACAGGGAATTGAAGTTGATAAAGCCAAGATTGAAGCTATTGAGAGTTGGCCGCAGCCCAAAGCGGTCACACAAGTGAGGAGTTTCCTTGGCCTCGCTGGTTTCTATAAGCGTTTTGTGAGAGATTTCAGCACCATTGCTGCACCTCTCAACGAGCTTACAAAGAAGGATGTGCCTTTTGTTTGGGGTACCGCACAGGAAGAAGCCTTCACGGTATTGAAAGATAAGTTGACACATGCTCCTTTACTCCAACTTCCTGATTTTAATAAGACTTTTGAGCTTGAATGTGATGCTAGTGGAATTGTATTAGGAGGTGTGTTATTACAAGATGGTAAACCTGTTGCATACTTTTCTGAAATATTGAGTGGGCCTAGTCTGAATTATTCTACTTATGATAAAGAACTATATGCTCTTGTTCGGACTTTAGAAACATGCCAACATTATTTATGGCCCAAAGAATTTCTTATACATTCTGATCATGAATCTTTGAAACATATTAAAAGTCAAGCTAAACTGAATCGTAGACATGCTAAATGGGTTGAATTCATTGAAACTTTCCCTTATGTCATTAAACACAAGAAGGGTAAAGAAAATGTTATTGCTGATGCATTGTCTCGTCGCTATACTATGCTTTCACAACTTGACTTCAAAATATTTGGTTTGGAGACCATCAAAGATCAATATGTGCATGATGCTAATTTTAAAGATGTTTTGCAGAATTGTAAAGAAGGAAGAACCTGGAACAAGTTTGTCGTTAATGATGGATTTGTGTTCCGTGCTAACAAGCTATGCATTCCAGCTAGCTCTCTTCGTCTTTTGTTGTTGCAGGAGGCGCATGGAGGAGGATTAATGGGACACTTTGGCGTGAAGAAGACGGAGGGCGTACTTGCTACACATTTCTTTTGGCCAAAGATGAGACGGGATGTTGAGCGTTTTGTTGCTCGCTGCACTACATGTCAAAAAGCTAAGTCACGACTCAATCCTCATGGTTTATATATGTCTTTGCCTGTACCTAGTGTTCCTTGGGAGGATATATCTATGGATTTTGTTTTAGGTTTACCTCGAACAAAGAAGGGGAGGGATAGCATATTTGTTGTCGTGGATAGATTCTCAAAAATGGCACACTTTATACCATGTCATAAAAGCGATGATGCTGTTAATGTTGCTGATTTGTTCTTCCGTGAAATTATTCGTTTGCATGGTGTGCCAAATACTATTGTTTCAGATCGTGATACTAAATTTCTTAGCCACTTTTGGAGATGTTTATGGGCTAAGTTGGGGACTAAACTGCTTTTTAGTACTACTTGTCACCCCCAAACTAATGGACAAACTGAAGTAGTCAATAGAACATTGTCTACTATGCTTAGGGCTGTTTTGAAGAATAATAAGAAAATGTGGGAAGAATGCTTGCCTCATATTGAGTTTGCTTATAATCGTTCATTGCATTCTACTACTAAGATGTGCCCTTCTGAAATTGTGTATGGTTTCCTACCTCGTGCACCTATTGATTTGTTGCCTCTTCCATCTTCGGAGCAGGTTAATTTTGATGCTAAACAACGTGCTGAATTGATCTTAAAAATGCATGAGTTAACTAAGGAAAACATTGAGCGTATGAATGCTAAATATAAACTTGCTGGAGATAAGGGTAGAAAACATGTTGTGTTTGCACCTGGAGATCTTGTTTGGTTACATTTGCGTAAGGATAGATTTCCTGATTTGCGCAAATCAAAGCTAATGCCACGTGCTGATGGTCCTTTTAAGGTGTTAGAGAAAATAAATGATAATGCATATAAACTTGAGCTGCCTGCAGATTTTGGGGTTAGTCCCACTTTTAACATTGCAGATTTGAAGCCTTATTTGGGTGAGGGAGATGAGCTTCCGTCGAGGACGACTTCATTTCAAGAAGGGGAGGATGATGAGGACATCAATACCATTGTTACACCCGCAGCCCCTGCTGCTATACATACTGGACCAATTACTAGAGCTCGCGCACGCCAATTAAATTACCAGGTACTTTCGTTTCTTGGTAATGATTCTAATGTTCATGAGAATATGATGCTGCCTAAATTGGATACATTTGTTTTGCTTACAAATGAAGGGCCTAGCTTTGAGAAGGATGAACATTGGAGCAAGAACAAGCATGGAGATGATGGCATGCGCATGGGGGACAAGAACGGAGTTACAAGTGATGATTTCAGGACATTGAAGCCACCATAATGCGTGCATGAAGCCTTGGACGAAATATACAAGATGCTACTTCATAACTTTCGTCCGGAGGCTATTCTAGGTGCTGCATCACCTTATTATTGGGCCAGGCCCATGTAATTTCGAAATACTTGAGTATAGGCTATTTTTAGAGTCCGTATATGTGGGGAAACAAGAGATAGGGTTGGTTTCGGACCCCTTCCCCAAGGGCCACGAAATTCCCCCCTCTTCCTCCATATATACAGCCCTTAGGGCGTCGTTTAGACTTGGGGTTTTGTTTAGATTAAAAGTTCGCCATAGCTGCAACTTCGCGTACTTCGTTTGTGTTCAACGACCAGACAAAGGCGTCACAGAACCCCACCTTGATCAATAAAGCTTTCATCTTATATTCGCAATATCTAGATTGCAATCTCAGTTTCTTGCTTGTTCTTCGTTTGCTCGCAGGAAACAGACCCTCATGGTCAGGTTGATCGTGCTCCGGCGTGGTCAATAACCTCTCGGAGTTGGTTTAGCGATTGCTAAGGCGCGACGTCCTCGCACGTTCGTAGTCGGATCGTCAAAGTCGACTTCCAACAAAGCGATATCCATCATCTCATCGAAAGACGGGACACCTTTGCCTCTATCATAGCGGAAGCAACAATATCTGAGTACAGACATAGGGTAGACAAGTTTGCCTTAAGAAGGCTAGCACAAAAGCAACATTAGTCGAAAAGGCAAGGCCTCCTGCCTGGGAGCCTCCTAACTACTCTTGGTCGTCGACGGTCTCCACGTAGTAGTAGGCATCGACGGTGGCATCTGGCTCCTGGGCTCCGACATCTGGTTGCATCAACCAGAAAGAAGGAGAAAGGGGAAAAGGGGGAGAAAAGCAACCGTGAGTACTCATCCAAAGTACTCGCAAGCAAGGATCTACACTACATATGCATCGGTATCAATGAAATGGGATGTATCTGTGGACTGGACTGCAGAATGCCAGAAGAGAAGGGGAAAGCCTAGCCTATCGAAGCCTAGCATCTTCAGCATCTTCAAGCAGCTCCAAGCATCTTGCAGCATCAGAAGAGATAAGAGTAGCATAAAATAAAGTAGTAGTAGTGTCATCAACCTCGGCCAGAGATCCTTTCTCGACTCCCTGCGAGAAAGTAATCCCAGAGCCATACTATCCAGTTATCATCTCTAGTATCCAGTTATAGTTGTATCGATCGGGATACAACTCCAAGTGTCCGTTACCGTAGGACAGGCTATCGATAGATGTTTTCTTCCCTGCAGGGGTGCACCAACTTACCCACCATGCTCGATTAACCCCGGCCGGACACACTTTCCTGGGTCATTCCCGGCCTCGGCCAAACAATACGCCGCAACCCAACCTAGGCTTAATAGAGAGGTTAGCACGCCGGACTAAACCTATGCCCCCAGGGGTCATGGGCCATCGCCCCGGGAACTCCTACACGTTGCGTACGCGGCCGGTGAGCAGACCTAGCTACCTCCTTAAAAAAGGCAGGTGCTTACCAGTCCAACCCGGCGCGCGCCGCTCAGTCGCTGACGTCTACTAAGCTTCGGCTGATGCATACGACGCAGAACGCCCATACTATGCCCACGTGATGGTTAGTGCTATCAGGCCAGAGGCCCCTCGGATCAAATATCCAAATCGTAGTGGATTAGGAACGCGCGGTAACAAGCAGAGACTCACGAAAGATGTGACCCCGTTGCCCCGTCTCGAGGACTTACGGCAAGGGCTAGGAATGCCCGGCCACGCCTCGTAATTATCTCGCGGGCACCCTCCAGGTCAACCCGTCTCCACATCACTCGCGGGTACCCCTCAGGATCGACCCGCCTTTCCAAGTAACAGTTGTAAAGTCCAAGTATCCGTGTGTCCAAACATCAAGGGGAAACCCGAGGAATCACCCCCGGTGAATTCCACTCGATGTAATCATCAAGGTGAACGTAAGAGGATCCACCCTCGAGGTTCACACTTGAGGGGTTGCACAACAGAGTGGTATTGGAAGTGGTTAAGGAGGAAATCACCCTCGATGACCACAACCGAATAGCTACACTACAGGGTTAACATCACAAGTGCTAATGAGGTCTCACCCTCGGCACTCGATAGTAACCCAGTAGTGTCGAGCTACTAAGGGGAAAGTGATGTGCGGTGCCGGGGCCTGGTCTTCGATCCCGTTGATCGGGTCTTCGATGATGAAGCAGGGCAACAAGGACAAGGTGGGGGTCACTGATGGATCACTAACCAGCCTATACTAAGCAGTTAAGGTACAATGAGCAGGTTACAAAAGCAGGCTATGCATTAGAATAGGAGCAAACAATAACAGTAGCAAAATCTAATGCAAGCATGAGAGAATGGAATGGGCGATATCGGGATGATCAAAGGAGGGGCTTGCCTGTAAGCTCTGCTGAAAGAGAAGAAGGGTCGTCGGAGACGTAGTCGATCACAGGGGCAGCATCGGTCTCGGGGTCTACCGGAGAGAAGAGGGGGAAGAAACAGTAAATACAGAGCAAACAGAGGTACCACTAAGCATGACAAGACGATAAGCAGAACTAGGGTCGACCTAACGTAGTACTGCACGATATAGGTGAAGGGGGAATTCAACCGGGAACGTTTTCCCGGTTCCGGACCTGTGTCAGAAAGATGACCGGAGGGGGAATGTTCCATGTTCAGCATGCTAGGGGCATGTGACAGATGAATGGATCGCGTATTCGGATTCGTTAGATTTTTCTGAGAAACTTTCATATACAAAGTATTTTCATCCGAGCTACGGATAATTTTCTACGATTTATCAAAGATTTAGCAACATTCTGGATTTATTATTAACTCGAAATTAAACAGTGAGATATTTTTTTACACAGTTTTAGCAAGCCTGTTAGAATGACAGGTGGGGTCCAGTGGCTAAGTCAGCGTACACAGTCAGCAAGTCAACAGTCAAAGGTTGACCCGGTCAAAGTGTGAATAGTGGCTGTGGGGCCTACTTGTCAATTGCTTAAGGGTTAATAAATTATTTAAACTCGTTTAATTAGTGGTGGAGGGGTCCCACATGTCATAGGGGGTTAGTTAGTCTGATTAGTGCTAAACTAATTGGGCCCGCCATATGTGCAATGGCACAAGCCGTTCTCACGGCTGTGCACACAGCCGCACACAGGCAAATGCGGCCGTGGCTAGCAATGGCACGCACGACGGCGGCCAGGAGCAGCGCAACAGAAATACGCAGCGGTAGCGGGAGCATCAGCAGGCAGCGAGAATCAGCAACGCAGCAACGACACAGAGCAGCAGTAGACAACGAGCAGCAGCAGCGCGGCCGGGCGCGGTGGCTAGTGGGCGGGCGGGCGGCTGCGTGGGGCAATAGGGATGGGCGCGGACGTGCAAGAGCGACGGCAGGCGGGCGGTCGAAGGGAGCGGCCGGACAAGGCGAGGCGCAGCCAGGGGCGTGCGCTCGCGCCAGAAGCAGAGTTTCGGGCGCGGGCTCGGGAGGACTTGAGTGGCGGCTACGTCGACGGAAACTAGGGAGAAAGGCAGGGGATTGGCGTTGCTCGCCGCGGGAGGGCTGATGGCGAGCTCGTACGGGGCCGGGGTGGACGAGAAAACGCGGATCGATGGCGAGGATGCGGCGGCCGTGGCGGAGATAAACGATGAGGGCGACATCAACATTGCTCCCCAAGCTCGATCCAGTGGTGGAGACGATGAAGCAACGACGGAGAACCTCATGGACATGGCGATGGAACGATGGGGAGTCGGTGGCCGCGGGATCGATGAAGGCGTGGTGAAGACATCTCGGGCACGAGGTTCAGAGGAGAAACGCGAGTGGGAGAGGGGAATTTCGGGGGCTAGGGTTCGTCAAGGGAGTCAGGGGAAACACTTATACACCTAGCAATCCGGGCGTCGACGGCGTGTGTGCGCCATGGCGCCCTTGCCTCTACCTTCCTCCTGTACGTGAAGAAAGAGAAGGTCCGTTGAGTGGGCTGGGCCGCACTATACCTATGGGTTGTATGTCAGCAATGTTGTCTCTGGCCTTTTCGTTCCTTTTTTCTGTTAAAGCTTTTAGTTCCTGTTTTAGATTTATTAGAGGTACCAAATGAGTTTTGTTACTTGTGAAACTTTGCACATAAATCAAGCGCAGTAATATTAGATGGCACAAAAAGTTTGGGGCCAAAAGTAGTTGTCTAACTATTTTTAGAAATTGAAAATGCCAATTTTAATTGCTGCTGGACCACTAAATAAAATTCCAGGGGCATTTTGGGAATTCAAAACAGGTTCGTTCCAACATGACAAATAACCAGGGATTATTTTCCACCCTTTGAACATTTTAGTTTGCATGTTTGAGAAATTTGAATTTTGGACTTTAGTTTGAACTTGAATTTGGATCAACCAAGGATTAGCTACAGTAAGAGTGGTAACGTGGCACCACTAACTTGGGGTTACTGTAGCTTAATTATCCGGGCGTCATACTGTCGAACTTCTTTCACAAATCGACTGACCCAAATTATACTACTAGTACGAACGTATTAAGTACAGTAGGAACACGAAGATACGAGCAGTAGTACCAACTGCAAGAAGAACAGTAGTAAGACATATTACTAGTACTATTGTACATACTAAAGAGTTCAATTAACGAGAAAGAACATAAAGTTCAAATAACAAGAAAGAACATAAACATAGTTCTGTTGGGGTCTCATCACAACACACCCCTAAAATAAAACAAAGCAACTAGCCCGCTTGACACTGCAGTAGAACCAGCATGAGCGACGGCACCGCCTCCTTACTCGGAGTCCGAGTCCAGGTCCTCGACTTCGTCCTCGTACCTCTTCCTCTTCCTCTTCGCCGACGCTTCTTTGCTTGAACCAGACACTGGGCTTTGCTTCTTCATCCAACCCTTGTAGATATTTAAACAAAGGTAGGCATCCATTGTTGCGTACAGGATTTGATCTTCATCTATTGTCTTCGACTCCCACGCATGATGAAATTCGTGGTGAGGTTTCTTCAGTTTAGCGTACGAAGGATCAATAATGGCTACTGCCAGGGTCAGCATTGAAGGCTGAGAGGAGGACACCAGGCTTGCCTTCTGGAGATCGAAGGGCTGGGCTACAACGAGGCCTATCCGACCCAGGACATCCCTGTTAACAGTAGCGACGGAAAAGTAAATAAGCGAAGAACAATATATGAAAAGCTCGTAGGCATTGGATCGGTGATGGAGAATTATGCCGGATGTGGTTCATCATGTAACAGTCATAACATAGGGTGACACAGAACTAGCTCCAATTCATCAATATAATGTAGGCATGTATTCCGAATATAGTCATACGTGCTTATGGAAAAGAACTTGCATGACATCTTTTGTTCGACCCTCCCGTGGCAGCGGGGTCCTAATGGAAACTAAGGGATATTAAGGCCTCCTTTTAATAGAGTACCGGAACAAAGCATTAACACATAGTGAATACATGAACTCCTCAAACTATGGTCATCACTGGGAGTGGTCCCGATTATTGTCACTTCGGGGTTGCCGGAACATAACACATAGTAGGTGACTATAGACTTGCAAGATAGGATCAAGAACTCACATATATTCATGAAAACATAATAGGTTCAGATCTGAAATCATGGCACTCGGGCCCTAGTGACAAGCATTAAGCATAGCAAAGTCATAGCAACATCAATCTCAGAACATAGTGGATAATAGGGATCAAACCCTAACAAAACTAACTCGATTACATGATAGATCTCATCCAAGCCACTCACCGTCCAGCAAGCCTACGATGGAATTACTCACGCACGATGGTGAGCATCATGAAATTGGTGATGGAGGATGGTTGATGATGACGACGGCGACGAATCCCCCTCTTCGGAGCCCCGAACGGACTCCAGATCAGCCCTCCCGAGAGGTTTTAGGGCTTGGCGGCGGCTCCGTATCGTAAAATGCGATGAATCCTTCCTTCTGATTTTTTTTCTCCCCGAAAGTGAATATATGGAGTTGGAGTTGAGGTCGGTGCAGTGTCAGGGGGCCCATGAGGTAGGGGGGCGGGCCCTCCACCCTCGTGGACAGGGTGTGGGCCCCCTGACGTGGATTTTTCTTCCAGTATTTTTAATATTTTCCAAAAAGATATGCCGTGGAGTTTCAAGTCATTCCGAGAACTTTTGTTTCTGCACATAAATAACACCATGGAAAGTCTGCTGAAACAGCGTCAGTCCGGGTTAGTTCCATTCAAATCATGCAAGTTAGAGTCCAAAACAAGGGCAAAAGTGTTTCGAAAAGTAGATACGACGGAGACGTATCAACTCCCCCAAGCTTAAACCTTTGCTTGTCCTCAAACAATTCAGTTAATAAACTGAAAGTGATAAAGAAAAACTTTTACAAACTCTGTTTGCTCTTGTTATTGCAAATATGTAAAGCCAACATTCAAGTTTTCAGCAAAGATTATGACTAACCACATTCACAATAACTCTTAGGTCTCATGTTTACTCATATCAATGGCATAATCAACTAGTGAGCAATAATAATAAATCTTGGATGACAACACTTTCTCAAAACAATCATGATATGATATAATAAGATGTTATCTCGCTAGCCCTTTCTGAGACCGCAAAACATAAATGCAGAGCACCTTTAAAGATCAAGGAGTCATACCCAATATAAATTAATAGTAATGGATGCAAATGACAGTTGCGCTCTCCAGCTAGTGCTCTTTAATAAGAGGGTGATGACTCAACATAAAAGTAAATAGATAGGCCCTTCGCAGAGGGAAGCAGGGATTTGTAGAGGTGCCAGAGCTCGATTTTGAAATAGAGATAAATAATATTTTGAGCGGCATACTTTCATTGTCAACATAACAACCAAGAGATGGCAATATCTTCCATGCTACACACATTATAGGTGGTTCCCAAACAGAATGGTAAAGTTTATACTCCCCCTCCACCAACAAGCATCAATCCATGGCTTGCTCGAAACAACGAGTGCCTCCAACTAGCAACAGTCCCAGGGGAGTTTTGTTTGCAATTATTTTGATTTAGTTTGCATAAAGCATGGGACTGGGCATCCCGGTGACCAGCCATTTTCTCGTGAATGAGGAGCGGAGTCCACTCCTCTTGAGAATAACCCGCCTAGCATGGAAGATACAGACAGCCCTAGTTGATACATGAGCTATTCGAGCATACAAAACAGAATTTCATTTGAAGGTTAGAGTTTGGCACATACAAATTTACTTGGAACGGCAGGTAGATACCGCATATAGGAAGGTATAGTGGACTCATATGGAATAACTTTGGGGTTTAAGGGATTGGATGCACAAGCAGTATTCCCGCTTAGTACAAGTGAAGGCTAGCAAAAGACTGGGAAGCGACCAACTAGAGAGCGACAACAGTCGTGAACATGCATTAAAATTAATAAACATTGAGTACAAGCATGAGTAGGATATAATCCACCATGAACATAAATATCGTGAAGGCTATGTTGATTTGTTTCAACTACATGCGTGAACATGTGCCAAGTCAAGTCACTTAAATCATTCAAAGGAGGATACCACCCCACTATACCACATCACAACCATTTTAATATGCAAGGTAAACCATTATAACTCATAGCTAATCAGGCATGGCATGAGCAACTATGATCTCTAATTGTCATTGCAAACATGTTTATTCATAATAGGCTGAATCAGGAATGAT
Organism: Triticum aestivum; assembly: GCF_018294505.1. Lineage (NCBI taxonomy): Eukaryota > Viridiplantae > Streptophyta > Magnoliopsida > Poales > Poaceae > Triticum > Triticum aestivum. Next base: position 29,109 of record NW_025225118.1, on the reverse strand, counting down.
GAACTAATCATATTTACAAAAAAAAGAGAGGTCGAGTTCATACCAGCTTTTCTTATCTCGGTCAGTCCATCATATATCGTCATAATTGCCTTTTACTTGCATGACCGAATGATGTGAAAAATAATAAGAGTGCACGTGCATTGGACTAAGCTGGAATCTGCGAGCATTCAATAAACAGGAGAAGACAAGGCAATATGGGCTCTTGGTTAAATCAACAATAATGCATATAAGAGCCACTTCAACAATTTAATTATGGTCTTCTCCTATCGACCCCCAAAGAAAAGAAAAGAAATAAAACTATTTACACGGGAAAGCTCCCAACAAATAAAAACAAGATCATGAAATCTTTTTGGGTTTTCTTTTTAATTATTACTACTACAGCAAGAAAGGTAAACTAACTAAAAGTTATACTAATTTTTTTTTGTTTTTTCTGAAGGTTTATCAAACACACAAGAAGAAAGCAAGAAAAAGAAAATAAACTAGCATGGATATTACAGTGAAAGAGCATGAGCACCGACAACTAGCAATGAGTGTGTGAAAATGAATGTAATGTCGGTGAGAAATACGTACTCCCCCAAGCTTAGGCTTTTGGCCTAAGTTGGTTCATTGCCACGGATGGCCCGGCGGATATCCATAGTTGTAGCCAGGGTCGTACTGAGATGAAGAAGACTCTGATTGCCACTGGTTGGAAATCATCTCCGGATCCCACTGGTAGTTAGACTGTCGTGGAGGCTCAAATTGTGGTTCCGGCTCCGTGGCTGGTGTAGGGTTCCGGTAGGCGTGAATGGCCGCCCACGGAACGAGATACAGACCTGTAGATAAATTAACAGGGAGCAGGCAAGGTAATAGTCTCAGGGTGATGTTTATCGAAGAATAATTTGTATTTAAGAGCCCCTTCCCTATTCTTAACAATAAAGTTATGCGCTATCATACTCTTATAATCTAAATAAGCATTGGGCAGCAATTTTTCTTCTTTTTCATAGTGCCTAATAGGTATGTTATAATGTGCAGCAAGGCGTGAAGCATAAATACCTCCAACGATGGCGCCCTTTGTACGGTTCAAACTTAACCGTTTAGCAATAATACCGCCCATACTAACAGTGTTATCGCAGAATAAACCATGGAACAAAATGATAATATCAGGAACACTAAGGTTTCCACGACCAATTAAGCAACGACTAGCAAATATGGCAAAGTAGCGTAAAACAGGAAAATGTATGCTAGTGATTCTTGCATCGAAAACCTCCCTAGTTTCCCCTACAGTAATAGTGTCAATAAACCCATCCACATCTTTACGATGTGGTTCATCTAAACTACCCTCAAAAGATATTTTGCAAACCTTGCAAAATTCATCTAGTGGCATCTTCTTAACAACATCATATAAATGAAACTCTACTGAAGGAGGTGTTTCCTTAGGATAATAGTAGAAGTTTTGCACAAAAGTATTGGTGAGTAAGAGATACTGGTTGCGTTGATCGCGGAGGAAGTCGGTGAGGCCTGCATTCTCAGCCAATTCATAAAAATCATTGTAAATCCCGGCTTCTCTCAAGAAATCATCGGAAGGCCATTCACACGGCCGAACCTCCGCGGTGCGGGGCAGATTATATTTGGGCCTCTGTGCTTCTTCATTTTGCTTTTCCTTCGAGCTTCGGCTCGATGAGCCCCTCAAAAATCTCTTCATTATTTTATGGAAAAAATCTGAAATTTTTAGTAACTTCAAATAAAGTGAACCAAGCTCAACAAAATTGATATCAACTACTCCTACAAGTGCCTAGAGCCTTTATTAAGCATTAGAACTACTTGGAACCATATAAGTTTGACATGCAAGCTCAAGAACATGGTCACCTAGGCAGCAAAAATTTGCAATGAATAAAGCACTAGAACAAAAACTAATTGGACCAATGGAGGAGTCACATACCAAGGAACAATCCCCCAAAGCAGTTTTGTGAGAGGTGCTTTGAGCAAGGAGATCGGAAATCGCAGCAAAATGAGCTAGAACTCGTGCTTGAGCTGGATGGTGATTTTTTTGGGAGGAAGAAGAAGTGTGTGGATGCAGGAATAAGTGGAGGGGAGCCACCATGGGCCCACGAGGCAGGGGGCGCGCTCAGGGGGGTAGGGGGCGCCCTCCACCCTCGTGGCCAGGTGCTTGCCCCTCCTACTGTGTTCTCAGTGCCAGATATTCTCAAATATTCCAGAAAAAATCATATTCCATTTTCAGGGCATTTGGATAACTTTTATTTTCGGGGTATTTTTATATTGCACGGATAAATCAGAAAACAGACAGGAAAATACTATTTTTACTTTATTTCAACTAAATAACAAAATGTAGAAAGAGGGTACAGAAGGTTGTGCCTTCTAGTTTCATCCATCTCATGCTCATCAAAAGGAATCCACTAACAAGGTTGATCAAGTCTTGTTAACAAACTCATTCCGAATAACATGGAACCGGAGAAATTTTGAATAACACTATGTTACCTCAACGGGGATATGCACATCCCCAATAATAAGAATATCATATTTCTTCTTGACAGTAGGAAGAGGAAATTCAAAACCTCCAAAAATAATCGATGGAATTTTTCCAATAGAGTTGATACTGTGGACTTGAGGTTGTTTCCTCGGAAAGTGTACCATATGCTCATTACCATTAACATGAAAAGTGACATTGCCTTTGTTGCAATCAATAACAGCCCCTGCAGTATTCAAAAAAGGTCTTCCAAGAATAATAGACATACTATCGTCCTCGGGAATATCAAGAATAACAAAGTCCGTTAAAATAATAACGTTTGCAACCACAACAGGCACATCCTCAGAAATACCGACAGGTATAGTAGTTGATTTATCGGCCATTTGCAAAGATATTTCAGTAGGTGTCAACTTATTCAAGTCAAGTCTACGATATAAAGAGAGAGGCATAACACTAACACCGGCTCCAAGATCACATAAAGCAGTTTTAACATAGTTTCTTTTAATGGAGCATGGTATAGTAGGTACTCCTGGATCTCCAAGTTTCTTTGGTATTCCACCCTTAGAAGTGTAATTAGCAAGCATGGTGGAAATTTCAGGTTCCGGTATCTTTCTTTTATTAGTAACAATATCTTTCATATACTTAGCATAAGGATTCATTTTGAGCATATCAGTCAGACGCATACGCAAAAAGATAGGTCTAATCATTTCAGCAAAGCGCTCAAAATCCTCATCATCCTTTTTCTTGGATGGTTTGGGAGGAAAAGGCATGGGTTTCTGAACCCATGGTTCTCTTTCTTTACCATGTTTCCTAGCAACAAAGTCTCTCTTATCATAACGTCGATTCTTTGATTGTGGGTTATCAAGATCAACAGCAGGTTCAATTTCTACATCATTGTCATTACTAGGTTGAGCATCATCATGAACATCATCATTAACATTTTCACTAGGTTCAGGTTCATTACCAGATAGTGTTTCAGCATCAGAAATAGAGATATCGTTTGGATTCTCAGGTGGTTCAGCAATAGGTTCACTAGAAGCATGCAAAGTCCTATCATTTTTCTTTTTCTTCCTTTTAGAAGGACTAGGTGCATCAATATTATTTCTCTGAGAATCTTGTTCAATTCTCTTACGGTGGCCTTCAGGATACAAAGGTTCCTGAGTCATCTTACCAGTTCTAGTAGCCACTCTAAGAGCGTAGTCATTATTCTTACTATTCAATTCATTGAGCAAATCATTTTGAGCTTTAAGTACTTGTTCTACTTTAGTGGTAACCATAGAAGCATGTTTAGTAATGAGTTTAAGTTCACCTTTAACTCTAGACATATAATCACCCAAGTGTTCAAGCGTATCGGAATTGTATTTCAATTGTCTACCAAAATATGCATTGAAGTTTTCTTGTTTGACAATAAAATTATCAAACTCTTCTAAGCATTGTTTAGCAGACTTATAGTGAGGAATATCACCTTCATCAAATCTATAGAGAGAATTTACCTTTACTACTTGTGTCGGGTTATCAAGACCATGAGTTTCTTCAATAGGTAATGGATTAAGATCGTATGTTTCTTCAATAGGCGGTAAATTAAGACCATGTATTTCTTCAATAGGAGGTAAATTCTTAACATCTTCAGCTTTTATACCCTTTTCTTTCATAGATTTCTTTGCCTCTTGCATATCTTCAGGACTGAGAAATAGAACACCTCTCTTCTTCGGAGTTGGTTTAGGAATAGGCTCAGGAATTGGCTCAGGAAGTGTCCAATTATTTTCATTTGTCAACATGTTATTCAATAGAATTTCAGCTTCATCCGGTGTTCTTTCCCTGAAAACAGAACCAGCACAACTATCCAGGTAATATCTGGAAGCATCGGTTAGTCCATTATAAAAGATATCAAGTATTTCATTTTTCTTAAGAGGATGATCAGGCAAAGGATTAAGTAATTGGAGAAGCCTCCCCCAAGCTTGTGGGAGACTCTCTTCTTCAATTTGCACAAAATTATATATATCCCTCAAAGCAGCTTGTTTCTTATGAGCAGGGAAATATTTAGCAGAGAGGTAATAAATCATATCCTGGGGACTACGCACACAACCAGGATCAAGAGAATTAAACCATATCTTAGCATCACCCTTTAATGAGAACGGAAATATTTTAAGGATATAAAGGTAGCGAGATTTCTCATCATTAGTGAACAGGGTGGCTATATCATTTAATTTAGTAAGATGTGCCACAACAGTTTCAGATTCATAGCCATGAAAAGGATCAGATTCAACCAAAGTAATTATACCAGGATCAACAGAGAATTCATAATCCTTATCAGTAATACAGATAGGTGAAGTAGCAAAAGCAGGGTCAGGTTTCATTCTAGCATTAAGGGATTGCTGCTTCCATTTAGCTAATAACCTCTTGAGCTCGTATCTATCTTTGCAAGCTAAAATAGCTAGAGCAGCTTCTTTTTCAAAAACATAACCCTCAGGAACAACAGGCGATTCATATTTATTAGGGGGAGAATCTTCATCATCACTTTCATCAATATTATCAGTTTCAATAATTTCATTCTCTCTAACCCTAGCAAGTTGGTCATCAAGAAATTCACCAAGTGGCACAGTAGTATCAAGCATAGAAGTAGTTTCATCATAAGTATCATGCATAGCAGAAGTGGCATCATCAATAACATGCGACATATCAGAACGAATAGCAGAAGCAGGTTTAGGTGTCGCAAGCTTACTCAAAACAGAAGGTGAATCAAGTGCAGAGCTAGATGGCAGTTCCTTACATCCCCTCGTAGTTGAGGGATAGATTTTTGTTTTCTCGTCTTTCAAGTTCTTCATAGTGACCAGCAGATATAAATCCCAAGTGACTCAAAGAATAGAGCTATGCTCCCCGGCAACGGCGCCAGAAAATAGTCTTGATAACCCACAAGTATAGGGGATCGCAACAGTTTTCGAGGGTACAGTATTAAACCCAAATTTATTGATTCGACACAAGGGGAGCCAAAGAATATTCTCAAGTATTAGCAGTTGAGTTGTCAATTCAACCACACCTGGATAACTTAGTATCTGCAGCAAAGTATTTAGTAGCAAAGTAATATGATAGTAGTGGTAACGGTAACAAAAGTAACGGTAGCAAAAGTAATATTTTTGGTGTTTTGTAGTGATTGTAACAGTAGCGATGGAAAAGTAAATAAGCGAAGAACAATATGAAAAGCTCGTAGGCATTGGATCGGTGATGGAGAATTATGCCGGATGTGGTTCATCATGTAACAGTCATAACATAGGGTGACACAGAACTAGCTCCAATTCATCAATATAATGTAGGCATGTATTCCGAATATAGTCATACGTGCTTATGGAAAAGAACTTGCATGACATCTTTTGTCCTACCCTCCCGTGGCAGCGGGGTCCTAATGAAAACTAAGGGATATTAAGGCCTCCTTTTAATAGAGTACCGGAACAAAGCATTAACACATAGTGAATACATGAACTCCTCAAACTATGGTCATCACCGGGAGTGATCCCGATTATTGTCACTTCGGGGTTGCCGGATCATAACACATAGTAGGTGACTATAGACTTGCAAGATAGGATCAAGAACTCACATATATTCATGAAAACATAATAGGTTCAGATCTGAAATCATGGCACTCGGGCCCTAGTGACAAGCATTAAGCATAGCAAAGTCATAGCAACATCAATCTCAGAACATAGTGGATACTGGGGATCAAACCCTAACAAAACTAACTCGATTACATGATAGATCTCATCCAACCCATCACTGTCCAGCAAGCCTACGATGGAATTACTCACGCACGGCGGTGAGCATCATGAAATTGGTGATGGAGGATGGTTGATGATGATGACGGCGACGAATCCCCCTCTCCGGAGCCCCGAACAGACTCCAGATCAGCCCTCCCGAGAGGTTTTAGGGCTTGGCGGCGGCTCCTTATCGTAAAACGCGATGAATCCTTCCTTCTGATTTTTTCTCCCCGAAAGTGAATATATGGAGTTGGAGTTGAGGTCGGTGGAGCGTCAAGGGGCCCACGAGGTAGGGGGCGCGCCCAGGGGGGCAGGCGCGCCCTCCACCCTTGTGGACAGGGTGTGGGCCCCCTGACGTGGATTTTTCTTCCAGTATTTTTATTATTTTCCAAAAAGATGTTCCGTGGAGTTTCAGGTCATTCCGAGAACTTTTGTTTCTGCACAGAAATAACACCATGGAAAGTCTGCTGAAAACAGCGTCAGTCCGGGTTAGTTCCATTCAAATCATGCAAGTTAGAGTCCAAAACAAGGGCAAAAGTGTTTGGAAAAGTAGATACGACGGAGACGTATCACCTGTCGTTCCTAAAGTCTACAGTAACAAATTTCAGTCTTTCGTCCTTGAGTAAGTTCTTAAAATCGTGGCACTCAACGTCGGCATGGCATATGTGGTAGATCAAGCACACTTTATGTACGCAAACCTGGATCATGGCGGGCTTCTTCTTCTCTGCCTCCTTTAGAATCTTCTCGCTTTCCAGGACTGTGGTGTACTCAATATCTATCCCAGCGACCCACTCATCCTTTGAACTATTGAACATGCGTAGGAAGCAAGCAAGGCATGCTTTCACTGTCGTGGATCCACGGGTGTAGATGATGATGAACTCATCACCGGTGATGGCTCTAACCTGGTAGTCAGCGGCGACCATGGAGATTTGTGAGGCCATGGATTTTGGAGGAGGGTTAGGAGAAGTTGAACTGGTGTCATGTGAAAGGACGGGAAGACTGGGAGTGAACTATTGTAAGGTAGAAGACGGGGACGAGTAGGGCGTGTGAACGGCGTGGGGTTATTGGCTTGCCCGGTGGATAAACGACTGCAAGCCCCGAAAGAGTTCTCAAGTACTATGCGGGACCCACTAGATGTCGTGTCTACTAGAACCATATCGTAGGCCTGACGGTATAGCTTCTACCTGTTTGCACACCATGCCGGTGTGTGGATGTAACTTCGATTAATTCCGTCAACCGTCGCGCCTCCCACGACCTTTGCCTCCCTCGCGCGGTCGCGCCCTTTGAGACTTCGACCGGCTATAAATGAGCAATTTTTTTTGCCTACTCCGCATGCATGATACTCCCTCTGGTCCTTTTTACTTCCGTCAACCGTTTGCAAATTTTTTGACCAAATTTATGCTAAAAATATCAATATCTACAATACTGATTATAATGAGTATAGAAACTACGTTTTATAATGAGTATAAAAATACTGATTTGACATTGTGAATGTTGATACATTTTTCTATAAGTTTGGTCAAAGTAGAGGTACATTGACATCAAACAAAACTTAAATGCACAATCCAGACTAGTTCCTCCGTCCAGGTGCATGCCATGTCCTATCTAGTCATCACAACAAGGTTAGCTGTTAGAGTACTACTACCTCCCTTCTAGTTTAAAGGGCTCGATTCAAAAATTTCACCTACTCTTACCAAGATAGAGGCGGTGGAATAGTTTTTGTAGTGGTTTCTAGGGTTTGGACTCCATCTTTAGGAACCTTCGCCGCCGCCAGCAAGAATGGAAGGAGATGAACCAGAAAGGAAATGAGGCTGGAAAGAGTAGTTTTGTATTTTATACAGTGGCAGAGGTGGGTAAATATCTGCTATACCTCCGGTGGCAAGGCCATGTCTCTATGCACACACATCTCAGCCGTTGGTTCCAAGTAGATCGAACGGCTCACATTGTCCAGAGGCAGAAACACCATCACCACCAACTGAGATTTTTATAGGAGTAATAAATATATAGAGTAGAAAATAGAGATAAGAGTCGAGATAAAGAGTAGAGATTAGTCAATATTCTCTTTAGGCTACTCATAGTAGAAATTATCATATACTAGTATCATGTGCATGATACTAGTGTATGATACGGGACTACCTTTATAGTGCCATGTATGACACAAAGTAGCATAGTATTTAACATGATACGGTATCTACCTATGTTACTCTTCTTTAATTCTTTGTCACATCAGCATGTTTGCTATTCCCGTGTGCATGATACCAGCTAGTAGGATACCACATTAACACCCCTATGGCCAGCCTTAATCATCACATGCAATAACTTAGCGCACCTTGAAATCCGAACGCCTGCTTGACTCTCCTTCTCCCTCTAGCAGTCCCAGCACTCCACCCCGTGTGGAAAAAATCTGCATGCATGACTCTCCTCCCCCCGCGCTCGTCCAATCTGTTGTGACCAGCAATATTTCCACCCCTTCCCTCCCCCGTAATTTAGTCCAACAAATATGCCCACGTAGCTGTTACGTTAATCACGCAACATATCTTACGGGACGCTGCTTCAGTTACTTAACTACAGGTGCATTGGGTCACTGACATGTGGGCCCAACAGGTGTTTGGCCCACATGTCAGTGACGCGACTGGACCTGCAGTTAAGTCAGTGCAACTCAGTCCATATCTTACGTAGGTGTGCCATTGCTCGCTATAAATACTGCACCTCCCACGGCATTCGGAAAAATGCTCACGTTCATCGCTATCTCCTCCCCCTCCCTCTCATGTCGACCACCATGGCATCGCCCCTCCCAAGCCCTAGGTGCCCCTCGCTGCACCGCGTGGATGGTCACTCATCGCCGTTCCATTCCTTGCCGCCACTAGTCAAGGAGGACGTGTCGGTGTTCCGCTCCTCGCCGCGACGCATCAAGGTGGACACGTCGGCGTTCGCAATCTTGCCAGCACGCGCGTCGGAGGACGCGTCGGCTCCCCGCTACAAGGAGAACGCCGCGACGCCCGCTGAGACCCCCCCTTAGCCTTGAGGAGCTTTGTAAAGAAATGGATGTCGCCTCGTGGGAGGCTTTGCCTCCGGCAGCACGCGCCAAAATAGAGGCAGAGAAGAAGGCCGAGGAAGAGAAGCGCGCCGCGGGGCAAGCTGCTTGGCAGGCCTATGTCGCGTCCGAGACATTCAGGCAATTGGCTCTTTGGCAGAAGGCTCGTGCGAGGGCCGTGAGGGTGGCGGAGGACGCCCGTGCCAAAGCCCTGAGTGCAGTCGGGCCTAAGCACCTCATCTACGTTTGGCGGTATGTGGACCGGGTGCACCCTTCCAGCGAGGAGGAGTACCTGTTGGCGTCGGATCACCACACCGGTCAGATCGCGCTCGACCGTCGGCAAGCCGCCAATCAGCACCTTGTGAGTTGCGAGGCTGAGGAAGAGGTGTTGTGTCACCACGCTAGGAAACGATAGGCACCAGGGCACTCGTGGCGCGCCGCAAGCGCTCCTGCGAGTGCCGTGGCTTTTATTAGGAATATAATTTAGTTTCGTAAGGCGATCTCATTAGTTTTGGGATGCAAATGATAAATCCCGAACGTTCGGCAATTATTAGCGTCCTTAATTAAGTATGTAAAAGGAAAAGTTTGGAAACCTTGTGTATCCGTACGCATTTTGTAAGTACATGCATATAGCACAAACTTTACTATATACTATCGCACTACACGTCTCTCTCTGTATATGCTTGCAGACTGTGCTGCTCCCTCCATCCGGGTGAATAAGTCATCTTTGGTTGTGCACTATGACCAAGGAGGGAAGACTTATACACCTAGATGGAGGGAGTACTACTATTACTTATGTACGTGCAAATGCACGTTTTAACATTACGATGCGGTTTTTGTAAAAGTAGAAAAGCAGCACTAGCCAAGCTTGTGAAACGATTCAATGCAAAACAAATGCAAAAATGCTCGTTTAATTGTTTACTTTTAGCTTCCTTCTCTGTGGTTATTTCTCTATCGTGCTTTGTGGGGAGTATCTCACTGGTCGGGAAGGCATGCAAATTCCCAAACCGCTTCCTACACCCTGTATCGAATTTTTTGCCTAACAAGTTGTGCCGTGTTGGAATTCCAACTTGAGTACTACTACTAGGAGTACCAGGGGCCAGTTGTTTTAGGCTTCTATATTAGTAATCCCATAACTACTACCTCCGTCCTGGTTTATTGGTCCCCATTGTAATCTGTGTCAAATTTTGACCATAAATTTAACTAATGAAATGTTTGTGCATGTCACATGCACTAACATTTTATCAGTTAAATCTTTGGTCAAAATTTAGCACAAATTACAATGATGACGAATAAACCAGGACAGAGGTACTAGTAGTACTTTAGAAGCCCAAATAAATGAGTGAGACGAATAAACCAGGACGGTAGATGTGAAGTCTGATGAATCTAACGGCTCGCAAGTAGAGCAATTGCCAATCGATGTAGGAGACAAAGACCATTCGGAAGCAATCCAAGACATCTCTATTGGCAAGATCCGTCCAACGGAGGTGAATGAGAGTACCTCGTCCGTCCAAGTAGAAGCTTCTACCTCACGACAAGGTGAACCAAGGGTTGACATGGAAGTATCCACGAGTGGGACACACCAAGATGAAGAAAACAAGGAAGTACACCAAGATGAAACTCATCAACCTCCTTCTCCGCCACGACAAGTGGACGACAACGTCAACAATGAAGAAGGCCAAGAAGAACGACAAGATGATGAAGAGGATGTTCCACCCCGACCCAAGCAAAAGCTCTCATGGGTTCGAGCAAGAGTCTTAAGAGACCATCCCGTCGAACAAATCTTCAATGATATTCAAACCGGGAGAATCACTCGCTCTAAAATTCATTTGGCTAATTTTTGTGAACATTATTCATTCATCTCTAGCATTGAACCTATGAATGATGAGGTAAGGGAGGAATGTGGTTGGTTTCAAGATACTAAGGGGTTTTGTGTAAACTGGAGCAGAGAAGTGGGAATTGTTGCAAAAGGCCACAACTTACATCACAGCCGATAGATGCAGATCTAATGGTCAGAAATGGTGGATGGCAGACACACCATCATCACCAATTGAGTCTTTTATAGGAGTAGGAGTAGAGAACTGAGTTGGTGATGATGGTGTGCCTGCCATCTTATAATATAGACCGTCTGATCTATATCTGATGGATAGAAAGCAAACTATGACAATTTTACAAAAGTTACCCGCACCTCTCTCCACATTTACAGATAAGGCCTTGCCTCGTTCATCCTTATCTCCCATAACCTCATTGCTGAGCAATTAAAAAAGGAAGTCTCTGGAACAATCTGGCATGGTGGCCGCTGCCGGCGCCGTCCATCCCCATGCCTCCGCCCAGTCCGACCACTAGTCACCACCATGCCTCACTCCTCACCTTATCTATCATCTTTCTCGAGATATCACTTTTTCGATGAAATGGTTGAGATACCATTTTTCCGATAAAATTCTCGAGATATCATTAGTTTTTACACATGGGATTACTCCGGCATGGGTCAATCACAACAGGTATTTTGTAAAAAAATGCATCTTGATGTTCCGTGCAATGGGCATCTTGCTAGTTATTTTGCATATAATTCCAAACACCACGTAGACACGATCTTTAACCATTTTACAACTATGTTAGTATCATTGTTAGTGGTCAGCCGGTGCAAGTTATAGCCCCAGGTGTTTTAACCTTTTTTTTAGTAATGATATGTGGCGATTGTTCGCCACGAGCTCAATCCTGGCGAATCCCACGTAACCGTCAGATTTCCATCCAACGGTGGCCTGTTTTTAAGCCATAGTATTTGACAAAACCGCCACCCTTACACACGTACTGTAACTGCATCGCGGGCGTTTTCCACTGCCATGTCTCCCATCGAACGTTTGCTGGGGATTGGAGTTAGCACCGATGGCGGTTCGTAGTCGTTCCACGCTCGGGCATTGAAGTTTGTAACTATTTTAGATTAGAATATACTAATCCTCCGGTGCTAGAGTCCTACTCCACTACTACTCTACTCAAGCAAGTTAGGGCATAGGAGTAGGTACTGTAGGGAGTACCAGTACTGTGATCACTCAAGCAAGTTGTCTGACATCGATATGACCCTACGCTGCTGGTATGTGTCTCGTAACTCAAGTGGCGTGATGTAGTCATCATCACCTGTCCACTTCCCGCAACACATATTCGCTTCTCCATCTTTGTCCGCACATAATCGTCCAATCTTCCATCCCTGCTAAGGTGCCTCCCCCCTCTTCCGAAACCGAAGCACTAACAATGGCGGAACCGAGCATTGTCCGCCGTAAGACTGGCTGGAATTCGCTCCCCATAGAGGTAATCAAGATCATTGTTTCGCGTGTGGACAATCTCGGTACCATGCCGCTTGCCACGTGCTCGTCGGGGCTGTACCGTTTACTCAAAGCCCTCAGGACAGAGCTTTTAAGCCAGCTCCTTGCTTGCTGATGCCACCTCTTCAGAAATGGCGTGTCACGCAGCATAATGATCGTAGGGTGGCAAGCATCAACCCCCTTGACCGCGATCCAATCCCCGTCACCCTCAACTACATTAACGGTATGTACTGGGTCGGCATGAACACGTCTTGGATGGTGCTCGTCGACGGTCGCGGCAGCTGGATGCTCGTGGAGGTCTACACCCGGCGATTGATCCCCCTTGCTTCGATTAACACTGCACTGCTTTGGCACCGCGGCCTAGAATACTCGGAATCTTACAGTAGCCAACATGATACCAAGTTTGATTTGCTCAAGGTTGTGATCTGCCAAGTGCTCACAAGATCTGCGAATTATAAAGACTTTAGGCTAATTGCGTTCTTCAACCGCGGTCTCGCCTATCTGACAGGTCACTTCGGTAAGTGGATAAATCTGCACGTCCATCGCAGGATCATACATCCTCCATGGTTCTCTGATGCCATTGAACACAAGGGCTTCATTTACGCTCTCGACTCCTTCTATGGCCGGACGTATTGATGGCCTACTCCAGTCATCGCTACAAATGGCAGTTACAACAGTATGTTAGTTTCCTATGATATCATGATGGCTTGCTTATATTACTGTCAACATTTACTGAAAAATATTCATGCTCATAACATGCTGTTCTTACGATTGACTACATTAAGAGCTCTTTCTTATTTGACTCCAACTTGATATGATGTTGTAGGCCGCCTGGTGTCCCTACCCTTCCTAATCCCAAAACCTTTCAAAGAAAAGCGGCATGGCAGTTGCATGTGGTTCCTGGCTCGATCAGACGACGGCGAATGGTTGATGATTGTTTGCACGTACCGGACGTGTTGTTTCGTGGTATACAATCACAGTCACTGCAAGGTCTTTGAGCAGGATCCCAGCTTCTCTGGGCCTTCAGGAATTTCTGACTGGAGGCTGGTAAGTAGCCTTGGTACACGCTCTCTATTTCTCAGACTGAATTATCCAATTAACCAGGAGATAACCGACGGCAAGGATCATGATCGCAACGCGGTCTTGTTCATCAGGCAAAACTGTGTGTCTACAGCATACCATGAGTCTCTGCATGCACCATACCTTGATATGTGCCGCCACGCTCTGCAGCCCAAAGTAGGAGAGAGGGTCACAAGTATCAGACTTCGACCTGCTGGATGGAGTTTCCCCCATCAGGCACCCATCTGGTTCAAGCTGTCAGCCAATCTCCACAGCTTAATAAATAGTAACGTCTAACTGAGCCAGTTAGTTAGATGCGAACACTTGGTGTAGTAGGATCTTTATTTAGTTTGATGCATACTCTTGTTCTTTTTTGGTAGCCCTTTTGTAATGATGGCTGATGTTTGGTTTGGAAGAGAGAGTTGCGTCTTTACTCTTTTGTCCTGCTTACTGCTTCTGTTGCACCCCCAACCCTAGTTGTTGTTGCTGCTGTTTTCAATGTACAATCAGTAGTATATTTCGTCTGTTGGTTGAATAAATGTGTTGTTAGAACAACAAACACGATGTTTTCGAAGTCATTGCATGGTCCGATCCTTTAGTGCCCCGTACCGTACGTAGTGCATACTGTTTTTGGTATGGAACACATTTTCCACTTGTTTATAACATGCAGCCCACAGATGAAGGCCCAATAGAGGAGCCCATAATTAACTGGAAGGGAGGCTCTCACATGAATCTAGCCCAGGTACATGCTCATGGTCCCCTAAACATAAATAAGTAAATAAATAAAGCTAAATGCTCATGCACCAGTTCTTTAAATTCATGATTTAACAGGAGGATATTATTTCCTATGAGAGTGTCGTTACATTCAGTCGATATTATTATTAGGCAAAGATAGCAACCAGTCTTCTTTCTCCCACCATTTTCTTCCTGCAACCAGCGGACCCATGCAAATCGTAGTCAATGTCGTAAATAGTTCCGGTCCATTTTTATTTTTCAATAAGACTGTCCAACCCAGCCTATCACATTGGCGACAACACTTTATCCTCTGCCTTGGTGCGCTCGCCGCGGCGTCGCCGTCTGGCCCTGTAAACATAGTGAATCAGGAGAGGACTGTTGTTGTGAGTATGACAGTACAGACCCACCAGGTCCACTCCCGAACACAAGCAAGCGCCTCTTTTACTACTCAGATGCACCCCTCGTTTTTTACTCTAATCCACCCTGCTGATATCTGGGACCCACATCTTTTTCAATGTATAGTCAATTAACGACAGAATTGCACAACTTTTTTTTTGAGGATTTGTTCGGAGGAGCAGGCTATAAACTGGGTTGTGCGGTCTCTGTGGCCCATCTAACAACATGACCAGCCCAGCAGTTTTTTCTTTGGAAAAATAGGTAGCCCACTATTTCTTTTTGAAGAATACCGAAGCTAGGCCTATTTGTTTTCTCCGACTTACTGGGCTGCAAATCTTTCAAGACGAGGAGGGATGCATTCCGGCCTGGCCAAAGAGTATGATCAGTATTTGTTAAAACTAATATCAAAGGGGTTGAAAATTCCAAAAAAATTATAGCAAATGGGAAATTAGTTTCTTTTTTTTTGTTTTTGTTCTTCATTAATATTTTATATTTCATTGGATTTTAACATGGCATAGTACTAATTTATTTTTAAATTTGTTTTAGTAATGGCTACTAATTTTTGGATTAAGAATATTTTGTTCCATAGCAAAAATTTGCGAATTTTCAAAAATTCGCACATTTTTAGTTCAATTTTTTAACCCTGGTACTAACCAGAAAATGGGGAGCAATTTTAAAAATGGAATAAGGACTGCAATAAATTCCATATGAATTAGAAAATGAGTAAAAATTATAAAAATAATAGCAAATGGGCTGTACACGTCACAGATTTCGTGGCTGACTTGTTTACGCAAGGCTTTGTCAGTCAACACACGATTCTAGCAGCAGTGACTGTTGGATGTCCATCCAACGGCCGACGTGCTTCTTCAATCTCTGATCTTCCTGCTCCAGCTGCCTAAACCAGCACCGGCGGGACTGCCTGCTCCCTCCTCTTGTGGCCCGCTGTGATGCCGCGTAGGCTTCACCGGCCCACCCTACTCCCTCCGCTGGCCTGGCCGCACGCAATCAATTGCCTCTTTATTACGCGAAAAAAATGATTCCTCCCACTGACATCTAGGGCGCATCGGTTCGGAGGCTGACCTGTGGGCCTACTAAGTTGACGCGTACGCAGGGCTTTGTTAACTTAGTCGACAAACGATTCTAGCAGCAGTGACCATTGGATTTGAATCGAACGGTCATGCTGCTTTCTTCAAGTCTTCTTGCACCAGCCGCCCAAACCAGCGCCGGCGAGACCGCCTGCTCCTGCCTCGGGTATGATAGAGAAACTGCTAGCTAATCCTTTTGCAGGAGATGGAACATTGCATCCCGATTTACACTTAATCTATGTGGATGAAGTTTGTGGATTATTTAAGCTTGCAGGTATGCCCGAGGATGTTATCAAGAAGAAGGTCTTCCCTTTATCTTTGAAGGGAGATGCATTGACATGGTTTAGGCTATGTGATGATATGGGATCATGGAACTACAAACGATTGAAATTGGAATTTCATCAGAAGTTTTATCCTATGCATCTTGTTCATCGTGATCATAATTATATATATAATTTTTGGCCTCGCGAAGGAGAAAGCATCGCTCAAGCTTGGGGGAGGCTTAAGTCAATGTTATATTCATGCCCCAACCATGAGCTCTCAAGAGAAATGATTATTGAAATTTTTTATGATCGGCTTTCTCTCAATAATCGCTCCATGCTCGATACTTCTTGTACTGGCTCTTTTATGATGAAGACTATTGAATTCAAATGGGATTTATTGGAAAGAATTAAATGCAACTCTGAAGATTGGGATCCCGACGAAGGTAAGGAGTCAGGTATAACACCTAAGTTTCATTGTGTTAAATCTTTTATGGATACCGATGTTTTCCGTGAATTTAGCACTAAATATGGACTTGACTCTGAGATAGTAGCTTCTTTCTGTGAATCATTTGCTACTCATGTTGATCTCCCTAAGGAGAAGTGGTTTAAATATAATCCTCCCATTGAAGTAAAAGTAGTAGCACCTATTAAAGTTGAAGAAAAGACTATCACTTATAATGATCCTATTGTTCCTACTGCTTATGTTAAGAAACCACCTTTCCCTGTTAGAATAAAGGATCATGCTAAAGCTTCAACTGTAGTCAACAAAAGTAATATTAGGACACACAAACCCCCTGAGCAAGTTAAAGTTGAACCTAAAATTGCTATGGTTAAAGATCTATTGGCTGATAATATCGATGGGCATGTTATTTACTTCTCTGATGAGACTACTAGAATTGCTAAACCTGGTGCTAAAGATAAACATAGACATGTGGTAGGCATGCCTGTTATTTCTGTTAAAATAGGAGATCATTGTTATCATGGCTTGTGCGATATGGGTGCTAGTGCTAGTGCAATACCTCATTCCTTATACAAATAAATTATGCATGATATTGCACCTGCTGAGATAGAAGAAATTGATATTACAATTATGCTTGCCAATAGAGATACTATTTCACCAATCGGGATTGTTAGAGATGTTGAAGTCTTGTGTGGGAAAGTTAAATATCCTGCTGATTTTCTTGTTCTTGGTTCCCGACAAGATAGCTTTTGTCCCATCATATTTGGTAGACCCTTCTTGAATACTATTAATGCTAGGATAGACTGCGAAAAGGATGTTGTTACTATTGGTTTAGGGGATATGTCTCATGAGTTTAATTTTGTTAAATTTTGTAGACAACCCCGTGATGTGGAATTTCCTAGTAAAGATGAAATTATTGGTCCTACTTCTATTGCCGTGCCTCCTAGTGATCCTTTAGAACAATATTTGCTAGACCATG
The DNA here is from genome assembly GCF_018294505.1 of Triticum aestivum. NCBI lineage: Eukaryota > Viridiplantae > Streptophyta > Magnoliopsida > Poales > Poaceae > Triticum > Triticum aestivum. The sequence goes on along the minus strand of NW_025225118.1, from coordinate 11,565 downwards.
AAAATGATATGTTTATGAATGAAAGAAGGGAAATAGATGAAGTATTCTTTAAACAGGGGCTTATTCTGAAACACAACTTGCCTGTTGAAATTCTAGGGGATCCTCCTCCACCCAAGGGTGATCCCGTGTTTGAGCTTAAACCATTACCTGATACTCTTAAATATGCTTATCTTGATGAAAAGAAGATATATCCTGTTATTATTAGTGCTAACCTTTCAGGGAAGGAGGAAGAGAAATTATTGAAAACTCTGAAGAAGCACCGTGCTACTATTGGATATACTCTTGATGATCTTAAGGGCATTAGTCATGTAAGTGCATCTAGTGCCACCCCTAGTTGGTTTTGGAGTATTGACGATGAATCTGGTTGAGGGACTAATGTGTTTGTGAGAATTGCAGGATAACACAGGTAGTAGTCCCTCATTGATTCAGTTTACCTACCGGAGATGACCCCTAAAAATGTATGAAGACATTGAAGACAATGGTGGTATGTGAAGATATTCACATTGAAGACTATGACAAGAGAAGACATCGCGTGAAGACTATGGAGCACGAAGACTTAGTTGTTTCGTTGTTTCCTTTTCTTCTTTGTTGAGTCATAGGAACCACCGTACTGTTAAGTGGGGTCCCAGTGAACAAAGTCAGAGTGACTGAAGTGATGCTCAACCAAATCTTATGTCTTCAAGTGAAGACAATGAGAGCAAATCTTATCCAGAGTGGGATGAGTCAACCTTACTTGTAGCCCAAGTCATGCTGCCGCGTGTGTTTGAAATCTGACCATTGGAACACGTGTCAGTTCCTTAGTGACCCAGGGTCATTTCGGACAAATCAGGTCGGGTTGCCTAGTGGCTATAAATAGACCACCCCCTACACCATAAAGTGGTGGCTGCTCAGAGTTAGTGCACGGCTTTTGTCGTTTGAGAGCAACCCACCTCCGAAGCTTTTGAGAGAGAGAAATCCTTGCAAGGACAAAGCCCAAACACCCAGAGCCAAAGAGTGTTAGGCATCACTGAAGTCTTTCTGTCCGCGTGACCTGAAGACTTGTTACACTTGAGGACTGTGAATCCTCCAGCCGGTTAGGCGTCGCGTTCTGAGCATCCAAGAGTCATTGTGGATCGCCGGTGAACGAAGTCTGTGAAGGTTTGGAAGTCTACCTTGAAGACTTACCAGAGTGATTGGGCGAGGACTGGGTGTCCTTAGCTCAAGGGGAATAAGGTGAAGACATGGTCTTCTGAGTTAAATCTCAGCCTCCCTAACCAGACGTACAGTTGTCACGGCAACTGGAACTGCTCCAACAAATCCTTGTCCTCATCAAGTGACTGGTTCTATCCTCTCCCTCTCTTTATTTACAGTTTGTCTTCGTGAAGTCATTGCCTGCCTGTGTTACCTGTTTGACTTCACTGTGTGACTTCTATTGTTGATTGGCTTCATACTATATTCCATCCTGATCTTTAATACCTAGTTGCTATTAGTCTTCGTGCTTTTACTTCATTGAATACTTGACTATGGCTTGCCTAGTGTAGTCTACCTTCTGCTGCATGTCAATAGGTTCATTTCTATTGTTTGTCTTCGAAACTCCCATGTGTTGAAGACGTTCATAAAAATCACCTATTCACCCCCCCCCTAGTCGATAACTAGCACTTTCAATTGGTATCAGAACAAGGTACTCCCTTGTTCTGTGTGATTCGGTTTAACCACCTGGAGTTTTAGCTATGTCGACTGTAGGAATAATCAAAGTCTCCGCTGTGTGCCCCGTCTTCGATGGAACTGAATATCCCTACTGGAAGAATAAGATGCGCATGCATCTTGAAGCCATTGATGTCGACCTCTGGTATGTCGTCAAGAATGGTGTTCCCAAGACTGGTGAAGGTGTCACCCCTGCTGATGTCAAGAAGTTCATTCAACTGGATTCTACTGCCAAGAACATCATCTGTGGCCATCTGACCAAAGGACAGTATGGCCGTGTGAGTGCTCTGGAAATGTCGAAGCAAGTCTGGGACTGGCTCTCCAAGGTCAACGATGGCATCTCAACCTAGAGAGATCAAAGGACCAGTGTTCTTCGCAACCTCTTCAACTGCTTCAAGAGAAACGACAATGAGAATGTCCAGCTCACGTTTGATCACCTCACTGACATCACAAATGAGCTTCGTGCTCTCGGCGCCACTGAGAACACCAAGCATGAAATCGTCAAGACACTCCTGAGATCACTTGACAGCTCATTCAATACCCTTGCCCTGATGATACAAGAATGCCCTGACTTCAAGACACTCGATCCGTCTGACATACTTGAGAGGCTCAACACACATGAGTTCTGATAGAGGCAAAGGTGTCCCGTCTTTCGATGAGATGATGAATATCGCTTTGATGGAAGTCGACTTTGACGATCCGACTACGAACGTGCGAGGACGTCGCGCCTTAGCAATCGCTAAACCAACTCCGAGAGGTTATCAACCACGCCGGAGCACGATCAACCTGACCACGAGGGTCTGTTTCCTGCGAGCAAACGAAGAACAAGCAAGAAACTGAGATTGCAATCTGGATATTGCGAATATAAGATGAAAGCTTTATTGATCAAGGTGGAGTTCTGTGACGCCTTTGTCTGGTCGCTGAACACAAACGAAGTACGCGAAGTTGCAGGTATGGCGAACTTTTAATCTAATCAAAACCCAAAGTCTAAACGACGCCCTAAGGGCTGTATATATGGAGGAAGAGGGGGGGAATTTCGTGGCCCTTGAGGAAGGGGTCCGAAACCAACCCTATCTCTTGTTTCCCCACACATACGGACTCTAAAAACAGCCTATACTTATGTATTTCGAAATTACATGGGCCTGGCCCAATAATAAGGTGACGCAGCACCTAGAATAGCCTCTGGACGAAAGTTATGAAGTAGCATCTTGTATATTTCGTCCAAGGCTTCATGCACGCATTATGGTGGCTTCAACGTCCTGAAATCATCACTTGTAACTCCGTTCTTGTTCCCCATGCGCATGCCATCATCTCCATGCTTGTTCTTGCTCCAATGTTCATCCTTCTCAAAGCTAGGCCCTTCATTTGTAAGCAAAACAAATGTATCCAATTTAGGCAGCATCATATTCTCATGAACATTAGAATCATTAGCAAGAAACGAAAGTACCTGGTAATTTAATTGGCGTGCGCGAGCACTAGTAATTGGTCCAGTATGTATAGCAGCAGGGCCTGTGGGTGTAATAATTGTATTGATGTCCTCATCATCCTCCCCTTCTTGAAATGAAGTCGTCCTCGACGGAAGCTCATCTTCCTCACCCAAATAAGGCTTCAAATCTGCAATATTAAAAGTGGGACTAACCCCAAAATCTGCAGGCAGCTCAAGTTTATATGCATTATCATTTATTTTCTCTAACACCCTAAAAGGACCATCAGCACGTGGCATTAGCTTTGATTTGCGCAAATCAGGAAATCTATCCTTACGCAAATGTAACCAAACAAGATCTCCAGGTGCAAACACAACATGTTTTCTACCCTTATCTCCAGCAAGTTTATATTTAGCATTCATACGCGCAATGTTTTCCTTAGTTAACTCATGCATTTTTAAGATCAATTCAGCACGTTGTTTAGCATCAAAATTAACCTTCTCCGAAGATGGAAGAGGCAACCAATCAATAGGTGCACGAGGTAGGAAACCATACACAATTTCAAAAGGGCACATCTTAGTAGTAGAATGCAATGAACGATTATAAGCAAACTCAATATGAGGCAAGCAGTCTTCCCACATTTTCTTATTATTCTTCAAAACAGCCCTAAGCATAGTAGACAATGTTCTATTGACTACTTCAGTTTGTCCATCAGTTTGGGGGTGACAAGTAGTACTAAAAAGCAGTTTAGTCCCCAACTTAGCCCATAAACATCTCCAAAAGTGGCTAAGAAATTTAGTATCACGATCTGAAACAATAGTATTTGGCACACCATGCAAGCGAATAATTTCACGAAAGAACAAATCAGCAACATTAACAGCATCATCGCTTTTATGACATGGTATAAAGTGCGCCATTTTCGAGAATCTATCCACGACAACAAATATGCTATCCCTCCCCTTCTTTGTTCGAGGTAAACCTAAAACAAAGTCCATAGATATATCCTCCCAAGGAACACTAGGTACAGGCAAAGACATATATAAACCATGAGGATTGAGTCGTGACTTAGCTTTTTGACATGTAGTGCAGCGAGCAACAAAACGCTCAACATCCCGTCTCATCTTTGGCCAAAAGAAATGTGTAGCAAGTACGTCCTCCGTCTTCTTCACGCCAAAGTGTCCCATTAATCCTCCTCCATGCGCCTCCTGCAACAACAAAAGACGAAGAGAGCTAGCTGGAATGCATAGCTTGTTAGCACGGAACACAAATCCATCATTAACGACAAACTTGTTCCAGGTTCTTCCTTCTTTACAATTCTGCAATACATCTTTAAAATCAGCATCATGCACATATTGATCTTTGATGGTCTCCAAACCAAATATTTTGAAGTCAAGTTGTGAAAGCATAGTATAGCGACGAGACAATGCATCAGCAATAACATTTTCTTTACCCTTCTTGTGTTTAATGACATAAGGGAAAGTTTCAGTGAATTCAACCCATTTAGCATGTCTACGATTCAGTTTAGCTTGACTTTTAATATGTTTCAAAGATTCATGATCAGAATGTATAACAAATTCTTTGGGCCATAAATAATGTTGCCATGTTTCTAAAGTCCGAACAAGAGCATATAGTTCTTTATCATAAGTAGAATAATTCAGACTAGGCCCACTCATTTTTTCAGAAAAGTATGCAACAGGTTTGCCATCTTGTAATAACACACCTCCTAATCCAATGCCACTAGCATCACATTCAAGCTCAAAAGTCTTATTAAAATCAGGAAGTTGGAGTAAAGGAGCATGTGTCAACTTATCTTTCAATACCGTGAAGGCTTCTTCCTATGCGGTACCCCAAACAAAGGCACATCCTTCTTTGTAAGCTCGTTGAGAGGTGCAGGAATGGTGCTAAAATCTCTCACAAAACGCCTATAGAAACCAGCGAGTCCAAGAAAACTCCGCACTTGTGTGACCGTTTTGGGCTGCGGCCAACTCTCAATAGCTTCAATCTTGGCTTTATCAACTTCAATTCCCTGTGGAGTAACAACATAGCCAAGAAAAGATACTCGGTCGGTGCAAAAGGTGCACTTCCCAAGGTTACCAAACAAACGTGCATCACGTAGAGCAATAAAAACAGCACGTAAATGTTCCAAATGTTCTTCCAAAGATTTGCTATAAATCAGTATATCATCAAAATAGACTACCACAAATCGTCCAATGAAAGCACGTAAAACTTCGTTCATTAGTCTCATGAAAGTACTAGGTGCATTAGTTAACCCAAAAGGCATGACTAACCACTCATATAAACCAAACTTAGTTTTAAATGCAGTTTTCCATTCATCTCCCAATTTCATACGAATTTGATGGTATCCACTACGCAAATCAACTTTGGAGAATCTTGTAGAGCCACTCAATTCATCAAGCATATCATCTAGCCTAGGAATAGGATGACGATAACGAATAGTAATATTATTAATGCCTCTACAATCAACACACATACGCGACGTACCATCCTTTTTAGGCACTAGTATAATAGGAACAGCACAAGGACTAAGAGATTCGCGTATATAACCTTTGTCGAGCAGCTCCTGTACTTGACGCATAATCTCCTTCGTCTCCTCTGGATTGGTACGGTATGGTGCACGGTTGGGTAGCGATGCACCGGGAATTAAGTCAATTTGATGCTCAATCCCTCGAATAGGTGGTAATCCCGGTGGCACGTCTTGTGGGAAGACGTCAGCGAACTCCTGCAAAATGTTAGTGACAGCAGGGGGCAAAGAGGAAGGCACGTCCTCGAATGAAAATAATGCCTCTTTGCACACAAAAGCATAGCAAACAGATTTGCTGAAATCTAGTTCATCAATATCAGATTTTGTGGCAAGTAAACATGCACTTTTCAATTTAATTTCAGAAACAGCACTAGATGGTTTATTATTAGGTTTCATTTGTTGCTCAAATTCCTTTGCCACAATCTGATTTTCACTCTTATTTTTCTCCTGTTTTGCTTTATTAGCTCTATTAATGTCATCTTTCAAAATGGAATCAGGAGTCATAGGAAGCAAAGTAATATTTTTATCCTTATGAACAAGAGTATACTGATTGTTTCTACCATGGTGTACAGAATTTTTATCAAATTGCCATGGTCTACCTAGTAATAAGGAACATGCTTGCATGGGTACCACATCACAATCAACATAATCAGCATATGTAGAGATACTGAAATGCACACGAACAGTACGTGTTACCTTAACCTTGCCGCTGTTGTTGAACCATTGGATGTAGTAAGGATGTGGATGTGGTCTTGTGGTGAGAGATAGCTTCTCCACCATCTCCATGCTAGCCAAGTTGTTACAGCTCCCTCCATCTATGATGACGCGAACAGAACGTTCCTTCACAACTCCCTTTGTATGGAACAAATTATGCCTCTGATTTTGCTCTGCTTGTGTGACCTGCACACTCAAAACACGTTGAGCAACTAAACATTCATACCTGTCAGCGTCTTCAGGAGCCATGTATTGCGTCTCATTTTCAGAATCATCTCCACCATGTTCTTCACGTGTAATAAGAGCCAAAGTCTCCTCATCATAGTCACTAGCGGACTCATACCCACCATCCTCAGTAGCAATCATGACACGCTGAGATTTGCATTCTCTCGCAAAATGTCCTCTTCCCTTACAACGACGACAAATAATATCACTTGTGTGCCCTGTCGATGCCATGGAAGAAGAAGAGCTCTGCGCAGGCCCGGCAGGTGTGCTCTTAGCAGAGAGTGGTGGTTGTGCCTGCTTTCTTGTATCACGGCTGGAGGTGGCACCTGATGGAGGTGATGGTGAAGTGGAAGTAGAAGATGCACGCGGTGTCCATGATGAAGGTCGACCTGCAGAAAAGTTAGTTCGCGCCAATGGCTGTCGATCCTGCACTTCACGTTCAGCTTTACAAGCAAGATGGAATAAACGAGTGATATTATTATAATCCTTATACTCTAGAATGGTCTGAATCTCTTTATTTAATCCACCCATAGAACGTGCAAGCATAGCTTCATTCTCCTCAACAATACCACATCTAATCATGCCAGTTTGTAATTCCTGATAATATTCTTCTACAGAATTTTTCCCTTGTCTTAAACGCTGCAATTTTTGAAGTAATTCACGTTGATAATATGGTGGAACCCAACGAGTAAGCATAGCAGTTTTCAAAGCAGCCCAAGTAGCTGGAACAGGATATAATCTACAATGTTCAGACCACCAAACACATGCAAAGCTAGTGAAAGCACAAACAGCAGCAGGAACACGTCTCTCCTCAGGATATTGTAAACATGTAAATCGTTGTTCAGTTTCTAACTCCCAAGTAAGATATATATCAGGAACATATCTACCCTCAAATGGTGGAATATTCAATTTCAGTTTAGGGAGATGGTCATGATCTCGTACCTGAGGTGGTGGTGCCGGCCTACCGTTGCGAATATATACCTGAGGTCGACCTGCTGGTGGTGGTGGTGGTGGCTGCACGTAGTTCTGATTTTGATCAACCTCATCCTCATAATCGCCCGCATAATCGTCATCCTCCTCAGCCGCCGTAGGAGCAGGAGCCAAAGAAGCATCAACAGTAGGTGCAGCAGCACCCGAATTTTGACCAATCTCAATTGGAACGCGCTGTGCCCGTCCCACTTGATTTGGAAGGCGGCGTTGGAGATGTGGTTGTTGTTGTTGTAGAGGTGCGACATGTGCAGCCGGTGGTGGTTGGGGAAGACGCTTGAGTAATTCAGTAAACTTGTTATCCAGCTTTGTCTCGAACGACTTCTCCACGGCATCTATCTTCTCCATAGCCTCTTCAAATCTGTTTAGCACATCTCCCACCTGGCCACTCATCATTTGCTGAAATTTATCATGCAACTCCTTGTTCGTCATGTTCTCCCAATCAGTCTCATCGGCGTGTGAACCTGCCATGGTTAGCAGCAATAGAAACACAAAAGAATATGATCCTGCAGACTACTAGAAGTGGTGGTGATGGTGGTGTGTCACAAAACCTTCAAGCGAATCTCAAATTCTTACCAGTTCTTACCCAGCAGCAGGTGGTGATCGGCAACCGTTGTAGTCAAAAACTCTCAAAGCTTGGATATAGCGATTACCAGGGAGAGTCAAACGCACGATGTAGACTTATGTGGAGCTGGGAAGGCTTATAATATGGTAGCAAAATGGTAAGCAATAATCAATTCAGAGATGCAAAGTTGAATAAACGCTCAACGACGGTACTGTGCTGGTCCTAGGCTAGACCGTGCTAGAGACGCGAGCCTAGAACACTAACAAAATCACGGCGCTGCACGTAAACAAGGGAAAAGCACACTCTGGAAAAAAAAATTCGCTCTTTTTTTTTGCTCCTCTTTTTTTTTGCGAAAAATAACTATAATGGCGAGTGTCGCAAAATTCTTCCCAGGTCAAACTGACAGGACGGGCACAAAATTTTTGGACTATTTTTTTTTCGGAAATCAGGGCAGCGACGACAAAAAAGTGCGACAAAAAATCACTATGATGGCGAGTGTCTCAAAACACTACCCGGGGCCTAAAAATAGGATAGGGAAAAAATATTTTTGGTTGCCGAAATTTTGGCCTAAAAACTGCCCGGGGGTCTCCAGACTCGTTTTTTTTTTCGAGACCTACTCAGGCAAGGAAACACGAAACGGAAAATATATGGATCTCTAAAACCAACCGAATATGAAAAGAACTCGGATTGGTGGTGGATATATGGCGGTAGGATATGGCAGCGGTGGTGGTATATGGTAGCGGTAGTGGTATATGGATACGGATTGGTGGTGGTATATAGATACGGATTCAGAGCGGTGGCGGATGAGCAATGCTGGTAGATGGCAAGGCGTGACAACTTATGACCAGAACTCGAAACTCTAAAAGACTAGACTCTAAGACCAGCAACTTGACACGACGATGCAACCGCAAATTCAACAAAGCAAAAACCCTAAAAAGATTATGCAAAGGCTCAGATTGGTTCGGATATGATGAACTAACCCTAATTTTTTTGTGGCTTTTTCGTGGACTGTAGGTATGAAGAACAGACTCGATCTAAACGACGAAAAACTGTAAAATCTCACCGAGCAACCAGGAAATCTGATACCACTTGATAGAGGCAAAGGTGTCCCGTCTTTCGATGAGATGATGAATATCGCTTTGATGGAAGTCGACTTTGACGATCCGACTACGAACGTGCGAGGACATCGCGCCTTAGCAATCGCTAAACCAACTCCGAGAGGTTATCGACCACGCCGGAGCACGATCAACCTGACCACGAGGGTCTGTTTCCTGCGAGCAAACGAAGAACAAGCAAGAAACTGAGATTGTAATCTGGATATTGCGAATATAAGATGAAAGCTTTATTGATCAAGGTGGAGTTCTGTGACGCCTTTGTCTGGTCGCTGAACACAAACGAAGTACGCGAAGTTGCAGGTATGGCGAACTTTTAATCTAATCAAAACCTGATAGAGGCGAGGGTGTCCCGATCTTTCGATGAGATGATAACTATTGATTTGGTGGAGTCGACTTTGACGATCCGACTACAAACGTGCACGACGTTGCGCCTTAGCAATCGCTAAACCAATCTCCTGAGGTTACTGACGATGCCGGAAGCACGATCAGCCTGACCACGAAGGTCTATTCCTGCAAGCAATCGAAGAACGAGCAAGAATATGATAAAGCAATCTGAATATTGCGAATATATATGAAGTATTGATAATGGTGGGAATCCGTAAGCGGTCTTGGTCTGGTCGTTGGACACAAACGAAGTACACGAAGTTGCAATGGCTAACTTTTAACTAAACAAATTCCAAGGAAAAAGCTACTAGATGGATCTACTTATATAGGAGCAAGGGGTGGCGGCTAAGGAGGTGGGAGGGCACAAGGCAGCCTAAAACCAACCCTAGGTCGTACAAGGCACATGGGCCCAAGTGGAGGTGATGCAACACCTTTGGACTTGTAGTTTGACTCGGATTCTGGTGCAACGTCAGATTGTTTCGACCATAACTCAATGCTCCGGACGAATTTAAAGGTGAATCCAATTGGGTTGGAAAGAGCACGAAATCTAGTTTCCAACAAAAAAAGAATCACCCAATTCGGAGTCCGTATGAAAAAGTTGTTGGCGTTTTGAGTCAGGTATGTCTGTGCAGTCCGAATCTGAATCCAGAACGTGAGAGACTTGGACTCTATCTTCTCTTGGCCCAAAAGTGACGTGAGAGGACTTTTTGAACAGAACCTAAACTTCTCCTTTTGCCTTATCTTCATATGTGGATTGTACAAATGTCCCATACACCTGCAATTAGACAAAACACAAAAGTGTGTGAAGTATTTTTGTTCTGGATAACATAAATAGATTATTGAATAGTTTGCACTAGAAATCACCTGACAAATATGCATGTATGCAATATTTTCTGTCGTATCCAAGGTAGTCATGTCCTCATCATCCTCCCCTTCTTGAAAACAAAGCCGTCCTCGGCGTTGCTTAATCTGAAATGTGGCTAACAAAAGAGACAAGGTGTACATGTTGTATATGTATATGTCATCCATTTTTACTTCCCGTGGATTTTGCACATATGACACATGTATACATGAGTAACTTTCATAGTTAATAAAATATAAAGCCAAAATATTATCACAAGAAGTAGAAGGCATGAAAGTATTGCAACTCAGTTTGCACATATAAGTGAAGCTCTTATTCATATGAAAAGATTGACAATATTCATCATTAAACCATCCCAACATTGATGAACCATCACCAAGATTAGAGGTCATATCAAAATGATTAAACATTGGCACAATTATTTTCAAACATATTTGATCCAAATCTGATTTATTCCCTGATTCACTTGATTCTTTTGCATCGATAGTTAATTCAATGGGCTCGCTCAAAATTGTTTGATCACATGGCAAAGTCAAATCATCAACATAGTCCTCTAAGGTAGCTGGTGTGATCAAAGTAGTGGGTAGCTCACCGTATGGTGCACTTAAATTGACAAGACATTCATCATACTCATGTGGAAGTGGAAGATTAGTACCTTTGTCATTACCTCTTATGATCAACTCAGATGAGGTAGGCACTCTCGGTGATGATGTGTCACATGGTGGAGGTGATGTAGTCCTCACAACAACGGATGTGGTTGTCATAGTATGCTTAGTAGTTGAAGGGACAACCGTATCAACTCTTGGAATGTGCATCTCGCGCTTGTTCTCCTTGTGCGCAACACGTCGTTTTATTTCCTGTTCAGCTTTGCAAGCAAGATGAAACAAATGGTCCATAGGATAACACTCTTCATGTATTAGTATCTCCTGAATGTCACGATTTAATCCTCCCCAAAATCTATCCATAAAATCTTCTTCACTTTCTTCTAAAGAGGAATGCAGCAAGGTAGTTTGTAAAGTATCATAATATTTCGTTACGGTGTCACTACCTTGTTTTAAATGTTG